>NC_092872.1:139303258-139448258 GCF_028372415.1 Notamacropus eugenii | reverse complement strand
CAGATCTCTGATTCTTCCTAAATGTCCTGTTGTTGAGAGTATGACCCATCCTTCCAAGTCAACCAGGTTTCAAAGCTTAATGTCATCCTTGTCTCTGCACTCTCCCCTTATATTGCCCAGTCTTCTTATCTCTACCTCCACACTACTTCTTGCTTTTGCCACCTTTTCTCCACTAAGACAGTTGCCAGCCTAGTTCAGGCCCTCATTACCTCTAGGCTGGACTGTTGCAATGGTGTCCTCATTGATCTCTCCATTTCCAGCCTCTCCCCTCTTCCATTTGTCATCCACACAGCCACCAAAAATTCATAGTTCAAAAGCACAGGTGTGTCTGGCCATGTAACTCCCATCCTCAAGAAGTTCAGTGACTCCCTCTTCCCTTCAGAATAAACCATACTCCTCTATTTGACATTTAAAGCCCTTCTGGCCCCAGCTTATCTTTCCAGGATCATTGCACGACACTCTCTTTCATGCACTTTACATTCCAAACAGACTGGCCTATTTACATACACACACCCCAACATTCCATCTCCTAGCCCTGTGCCTTTGCATAGCCTGTAAACCATGACTGGAATGCACTTTTCCCTCTCCCTTTCCACCTCATAGAATCCTTATTTTCCTTTAGGGCTCAATTCAGGTGCCACCTCCTATAGGAAGCCTGACTTCATTTCCTATCTCACCTATCCAGTCACCAGTGCCCTTCCCTAATCTTGCAATCACATGACGTTACTTTGTATCAACTTTGTAAATATTTGGTATTTGCTTTGCTGTGTATGTTATTTCCCCTATTAGAATGGAAGCTCCTCTTGGGCAGGGAATGTTTTATTGTCTTTGTATCTCTAAGCCCAGTGCCTGGCACATCGTAGGTGCTAAATAAATGCTTGTTGAATGAATCTAGTCCAATCTGCTCTTTTTGTAAACGAAGTAACTGAGGCTCAAGGAGTTTAAGTGTCTCAAGATCACACAGGTCAGAGTGGCATCCCATGATTCAGAACACAATGTTCTTTCCCCTCCACCACAGGACAAATCAGATGATCCCAAAGGCCATCTCACTCAGATGTGTGAAACGTAAGACCAGAAGGCAGCATGTGGCCCACAACCCACCTCACTTAGAACACTTCCAAATGCATCTAGAACTAGCTTAAAATGTATTAGGGAAATATATGATACAATAAAAATACAATAAAACATAGGTAATATTAATAAACATGGTTTTCTAAGTCAATATGCTGTATGCAGGGATCTTCATGGATAGTTTAGTGTCCCCTCCATTTCTGTCTTGAGTTTGGCAACGCTAATCTAGCCCAACCTATTGAGGAAAAGGCTCCCAAGATGACGCAAGCAGTAAATAGCAGAACAGAAGTTCAAACCTAAGTCCCTACATTCTCTTACTCCAAATCAAGTTTTTTCTCCAATTGTAGCATAAGGCTTATCATAATTCTACGGATAGATTTAAATGTATTATGCATATATATGTATAATACATCGTTGATTTTCTACTCAGTTCATAGTAGGCTTTACACCTCCCTTCGATAAAAAGGTTTGTTCTTATGTTCTAGGAATTTCTTGATTTCCCAAGCTCCCAAGAGTGCTAGAGAGCAACCATATATCTAGGGCTAAAAGGGATCACTTCATTTAATAAATAAAGAAATGAAAATAGAGCTGTGAAGCGATCTGCCCAATCTCATACAAGAAGTGTCAGAGTCAAGTGCTCTGACTCTAAATCTAACCTTCTTTTCTCCACACTTTTCTGCATCCGTGGTACCAAGGCCATCTTCTCTGGTCCCAAAGAACAACAAAGCACAACTACTCAACTTCCCAAAGTGGGTAATGGCTTCCAGCAAGGCATTGAATTCTTTACAGCAAGAGTATCTGCCATTACTGTAATAGGGCACATTCACTTTTCTAAAGTAGTAGTATAAATAAAGCTTGCTAGTCCTGCTGCCACCTACTGGTTATTCTTGTTCATTTCCACTGAGGGATTATGAAAATCATGAAACATCCATGGTGTTCTGCCATGCTAAACCATACCCTTATCTCTGCTGGAATGGCTGCCTTCAGAACACCAACCACCAAGAGCAAATTTTTCCTAATATGCTAAGTAATACTTCTGCAAGGGGTGGTGCTCTGAGTGTCCACATCATGGCTCAAATCCCAAGATCAGTCTGGGTAGGACTGGGAAGGGGCAATGGAAAACAATCGTTCCCCAACCCGTCTCATCTGGTGGATTCTAAAGCTATTTCCTAATCTGTACCCTAACAGTATGAATCAGCCACTCAAAGCACATCTTTGGCTGTATACCCTAAGCAATAGTCCTGGTTTTATTTTGCATAATATGACCTTATGAAGGCCTGGAGAAGACCCATGGAAAGGACTCTGTCTCTAGAGTCAGAGGATATGTGTTCAAATCATTGTTCTATGTGACTTACTGTATGACCTTGGGCAAGCCACTTAACTTTTCTAGGCCTCAGTTTTCTCCTTTGTATAAGGAGGAGGTTGGATCAAGAGGCCATTGAGGTCTAGATTTATGATCTTCTTTGCTCCATGAGGTGAGGGAGCAGGTCTTATTGTTTATTTAATGGTGTGATTCTCCCCTTCTGTTTCATCATTCTAAAACAGGGAGTAGGAAGAGGGGATCAGGGACCAGACTGGGAATTTCATGGTTATAGTAAGGAAGCTCCCTCTACCAATACACATTGGCACCTTCTCTTCAGTTTATATTCTTAGTTACCTTTGCTGCTGTTCAATTGTTTTTCAGTCATGCCTGACTCTTCGTGACCCCATCTGGGGTTTTCTTGGCAAAGATAGTGGAGTGGTTTACCATTTCCTTCTCCAGCTCATTTTACAGATGAGGAAACTGAGGCAAAGAGGGTTAAGTGACTTGCCCAGAGTCACACAGGTAGTAAATGTCTGAGACCAAATTTGAACTCTTTGTGACTCCAGGCCCAGCATTCTGTCCACTGTACCAATTAGCTGCCCTTAGTGATTTGGAACACCAAAAATTTAAATTCAGGGTCATATGGCCAATATTTGTCAGAGGCAAGACTTCAATGCTGGTCCTTTAGCCTCTCACAAAAATAGGGAATGGTACACAATTATATCAGCATCTAGGTCTTGGTCTGCCACCATCCTTACTAATATTTGAGTCCTTGAGAGGAGTCTCTATTTACTAAATGACAATAATGTAGCCAGACCTATGAAGCAATCAATGATATCTAAATGAAACCCAGATATTTGAATATTCTTCCTATCCTTCAGCAAGTCTTCACATCTTCTGAAAGATGCTACTTGTAATGAAGTATTGCTGTAATGCAAGAATTCTCAAGTTTTTTTCTCAAAACCCCTTTACACTCTGGACCTTGAAGAGTTTTCATTTACATGGGTTACATCTATTGATAATTAGTATGTTGGAAACTGAAATATCTTAACATTATTATGAAAAGTTTTGACTTTGTCATCCCACTGAGAGGGTCTCAATGACTCACAGGGCTCCTCAGATCACTCTTTGAGAACCATTGCTTTGGGTAAAGCAGCCTCTGACTGGAGTAGCAACAAGGCTGGGGTATGCAAAGTGTTGGGGAGAAAAGTAACTAAAAGGAGGTGTTTGCATTGAGGATGTCCTTTCTCTTGGAGATGTTCAGGACTCACATCTTTGATCCAAGAAAATAAGGACCAATAATTTGGTGGCTAAAACCCAAAATGAGAGTTAATGCTTGAATTTCCTTTCATTTTTTCATAGGGCAATACATGTGCTTGGCCACCTAATTGTAGATGTTTCCCAAAGTCCGGCCCTTGGCTCTGTGCTCTAGAATCATAGAATCTAAAGCTCAAAAGGTCCTCAGAGGTCATCTGGCCAAATGCCCTCACTACAGTATACCTGACAATAGCTATCTAGCCTTCATTCCAAGACCTCCAGTCATGGAAAAAATCACTGCACCAGTTAGAGCAGTAGAAGATCAGATTCATTTATTTTTGACTGCCAAGTTACACTACTGATCCATATGGAGCTTCCAATCTACCCAACTCTGCGGGTCTCTTTCACTTGACCTTGTCTATCCATTCTCTCATATTGTACTTGGTTACATAGAGAATAGGGAACCCAGAGGAGTCCAAAGTCCAGTTCAGATGTTCTGACTTCAATTCCAGTACTCTTTTCTCTACACCCTACTGATTTAGCAAGGAAAGATTGTTTTGGCCTCTAGACTTTGGATACAGATGCCTCCACATTTCCCACCACCTAGATTTCAAGAAACTGCTCTAACTTCTAGGGGAGAAAAATCACTAATCCTGGTTTCAGGCACTACCTCTGGAGCTGTTTTCTAACCAAGGGTTCATCATGAAACACCTTGAAAACAGATCCAAGGAGTCTCTGTAGCTCTCTCTTCCACCTCACAACGTTTAGATGACAGAGGCAGAGCATTTATTAAAGGCTTATTTTATGAAAAGCACTTGTGCTAAGCACTGAGGATTCAAATAAAAGTGCTAGATAGTGTCTGCCCTCAAGCAGCCTATATTCAAATGGAGAAGCTGGAAATGTGGGAGATGGCAAAAGCGGGGAGTTATGGGGCAAGATTGTAAAAGTTGGGGAGGAGCCAAGATGGAGGAGTAGAAAGACACACATATGCTAGCTCCGAACCCACAGCCCATAAAATATCTGTAAAGAAGAACTCCCAACAAATTCTGGAGCAGCAGAAGCCACAGAACAATGGAGCAGAGGAGATTTCTGTTCCAGAGAGACCTGAAAACCTGACGCAAAAGGTCCATCATGCACCAGACCTGAGCGGAGCCCAGCCCTGCCTTGGTTGCAGGGCACCAAGAGGAGCAGATCCCAGCAGGCTTCAGGGACAGAATCTCCAGTGGCCACGCAGGTCCCTCCACCCACAGGTGACAAGGGTTGGTGAGAGAGTCTTTTTGGGTGGCCGACAGGGGAGTGGGGTGTCCCTGTGGCTCGGGCCCCCTCGGGAGGCAGCAGCACGGGCTGTGGCTGACAGGGGCTCCCAAAGCAGGCAGGAGCTCGGATCCATTGTTGACGGTCTCAGCATAAACCCCCTGAGGGAACTGAGTCCCGTGTGGTGGCCCTGCCCCCACCTGAGCACCTGAACTTAATCTCACACTGAATAGCAGGCCTGCCCCCACCCAAAGCCCTGAGGCTGGGAAGCAGCATTTGAATCTCAGACCCCAAGCACTGGCTGGGCAGATCTGGAGGTGAGGTGGGGGTGGAAAGAAAACTCAGAAGTCAAGTCACTCGCTGGGAAAATGCCCAGAAAAGGAAAAAAAAAATAAGACTATAGAAGGTTACTTTCTTGATGAACAGATATTTCCTCCCTTCCTTTCTGATGAGGAAGAACAATGCTTACCATCAGGGAAAGACAGAAGTCAAGGCTTCTGTATCCCACACATCCAAAATAAATGTACCATGGGCTCAGGCCATGGAAGAGCTCAAAAAGGATTTTGAAAATCAAGTTAGAGAGGTGGAGGAAAAACTGGGAAGAGAAATGAGAGACATGCAAGAAAAGCATGAAAAACAAGTAAACACCCTGCTAAAGGAGACCTAAAAAAATGCTGAAGAAAATAACACCTTGAAAAATAGGCTAACTCAATTGGCAAAAGAGGTTCAAAAAGCCAATGAGGAGAAGAAGGCTTTCAAAAGCAGAATTAGCCAAATGGAAAAGGAGATTCAAAAGCTCACTGAAGAAAATAGTTCTTTCAAAATTAGAATGGAATAGATGGAGGCCAATGACTTTATGAGAAACCAAGAAATCACAAAACAAAACCAAGAATGACAAAATGGAAGATAATGTGAAATATCTCATTGGAAAAACAACTGACCTGGAAAACAGATCCAGGAGAGACAATTTAAAAATTATGAGACTACCTGAAAGCCATGATCAAAAAAAGAGCCTAGACATCATCTTTCATGAAATTATCAAGGAAAACTGCCCTGAGATTCTAGACCCAGAGGGCAAAATAAGTATTCAAGGAACCCACCAATCACTGCCTGAAAGAGATCCAAAAAGAGAAACTCCTAGGAACATTGTGGCCAAACTCCAGAGATCCCTGGTCAAGGAGAAAATATTGCAAGTAGCTAAAAAGAAACAATTCAAGTATTGTAGAAATACAATCAGGATGACACAAGATCTAGAAGCTTCTACATTAAGGGATTGAAGGGCGTGGAATATGATATTCCAGAAGTCAAAGGAACTAGGACTAAAACCAAGAATCACCTACCCAGCAAAACTGAGTATAATACTTCAGGGGGAAAAAATGGTCTTTCAATGAAATTGGGGACTTTCAAGCATTCTTGATGAAAAGACCAGAGCTGAAAAGAAAATTTGACTTTCAAACACAAGAATGAAGAGAAGCATGAAAAGGGCTGGACCACGGTGAAGAAAGGAGTGAAAAGGAAAAGATGTTTGTACCAGCAATCCACTTCACTTTGTCTCCACTCTACTCCAGCTGCTGTCCTATCTCAGGCTGGGGATGCTCCTAAGAAGCTCAGGCTCATCCATCTTTCTTCTTATATAACATCCCAAGACAAACACACATGTACAAATCTCCTTGCCTGTTCGTCACCACAGAGCCTCACTTCCTGGTCCAGATTCTGAGAGAAAAAAAAATGGCTCAACTAATCTTTGAATCTATTTTTCATATGAAATGTGACCAAATCTTATTTCAGTCCCTAGTGTACTCAGAAACCTAGCTATATCACCAGTATGTGACTCTTTCCTCATAGTTTTCATTCCAATACATTAATGAACTTATCTTATCGATGTAGGTATTCCCTCCAAGTCTTTATAGATTTTTTGTAAGTAACGAACTCCTCCATCAAGTGTAACAGAACCACTGCATTTGAACTCAACATCATAGTTCAAATCTGAGTGCCCCCTAATCCCTTTGATGAAATTATCTTGAAAATCATTTCCTCAATGCCCTCAAAATTGTGTTGCTTCTAGAATATACTCCCTCTCTGTGGGAATTTTCATCTATTATGCCCTTTCCAGTTTCTTTCTACATTCCCTTAGTATGACTTACTTTCCTTAGCTGGATCTCTCATCAAATTTTCTTTACACATTTTCCCTCTTCGTTTGCTTCTCCCTATGATAATATTGTAACACTGCTCATAAATCTTCTGTCATCCTTCTCCATAAAATTGTATATATTCTACAGAGTTTGGCAGAGGAGACAAGGAAACAGGAGAAGAAGGGAGGGGAAAGGAAAAGAGAGAGATGCAAATGGCAAGATTAGAAAAATTAGAAAAAGACTTTTATTTCTTTTTCTTAGCTTTAAAGTGATCCTATGCTGGTTCTTAGGATTCTAGATTTAGTGTTAGCAAGTGGCAGAAAACTCCAGGGACAAGAAGGTAGAAAAGATGCTGTAGAATTGCTTCTATACTGTTGTTCAAAAAAGAAGGGCATCAGAGGACAAAGTAGAAAGTAAGGTGTTGGAAAAAAGAGCTGGTAGGCCTTTAATCCTTAGAAAAAAAGAACATCAACTAAGAGGTTAGCCAGGATAGAGAAATGTCCAATCCTCACCTCCCCCAATTAGACCTATCTTGCCCCCCACCCTCTTTCTGGCCCCAACTCTTTGAAGTTCCAACCAAAGATAACAATATTTATACTTAAGAACTGGTAGAATCTCTGATGGGAGTAATGAGCAATGTTAATGGCACCCCAAATTGTAACACTGAGCATATTTTCCTATAGAAATGTTGCATCAACTGTTAATTAAAAAAAAAAAAAAGATTGTAAAAGTCTAGGGTAGGCTATGGAGACCTGGAACTGACCAAAATAAGGCCAAACTTGGCCTAAAGAGGTTCAAGGAAAGTGAAAACCAATTTTATGGGTGAGGAGGGGTGGAAACCATATCCCAGAAAGAGCCAGTGGATTGGAGATACTCTTCAATGGATTCTGTTCTCACTTGTCACCATATAGAGCATTTGAAGATAGTTTTCTAAACCCATTGACTCTTAAAACAGTTGTTGAGCTGCACACTGATATTTCCACCTTCATATCTCTGCTTAAAAATTTCATGAAGCAACTCAGAACAGTAGACACTTCTGAAACATTCCATACAAGGATACCCACATTTAGCTTTCTGAAATGAAAGAGACTAGGAATACTTTCCCACAGAGCAGAGACCCACACTGAATGCCCTTGGACGAAAGCAACTGATATTACAAAACAGAGTTCTTCCATATCAAGCAACCAAATGCATTCTTGAGTTTTTATGAGGAATCCTAGCAAACAAAAGAGGTCTTGTCAATGCAGACAATATGAGTAACCATTAGTATATCTCTTCTTCCCTCTCCATGAACACGGAGATGAACAAAATTTGGCACTAAGGATTATGTTTTCTATCATGGCAAAATGCCACTGGCTATTGACATTGGGGAAACAGGGATCTCTAGGTTGCCCTGATTGACACAAGTGGATGCCAAGACCTGAAGATAACACTGACTACCTTTAAGAAATGAGGGAGCTGGCAAGCATCAAAACCACTTGGTACTGGCTAAGAAATAGAGGGGTAGACCAGTGGAATTGTACTCAAGATACAGTAGTCAATGAAGATAGCAATCTACTGTTTGCTAAACCCAAGGACTCCAGCTTCTGAAATAAGAGCTCACTGTTTGACAAAAACTGCGGAGAAAACTGGAGAACAGTGTGGTGGAAACTGGACATAGACCAATGCCTGATACCATATATGAGAATAAAGTTCAAATGGATACATGATCTAGGTATAAAGACTGATACTATAAACAAATTAGGGGAGCAAGGAATAGTGTATTTGTCATATTTGTGGAGAATGGAGAAATTTTTGACTAAACAAGATAGAGAACATTATGAAGTACAAAATGGATAATTCTGATTACATTAAATTGAAAAATTTTTGCACAAACCCAATGCAACCAAGATTAGGAGGGACTTTATCAATTCCCCAGTTGATAAATGGTCAAAGGACATGAAAAGGCAGTTTTCAGAGGAAGAAATTAAAGATATCTAGTCATATGAAAAAATGCTCTAAATCACTATTGATTAGAGAGGTGCAAATCAAAACAACTCTGAGGTATCACATCATACCTATCAGATTGGCTAACATGACAAACAGGAAGATGGTAAATCTTGGAGAAGATGTGGGAGAGTTGGAACACTAATTCATTGTTGGTGGAACTGTGAGCTGATCCAACCATTCTGGAGAGCAATAAGGAACTATGCCCAAAGGACTACAAAAATGTGTATACCCTTTGACCCAGCAATATGGCTTCTAGGACCATATCCCAAAGAGATCATAAAAATGGGAAAGGGTCCCGCATGTACAAAAATATTATAGCAGCTCTCTTTGTGGTGGCTAAAAATTGTAAATCAAGGGGATGCCCATCAATTGAGGAATGGCTGAACAGTTATGGTATACGAATGTAATGGAATACTATTGTGCTGTGAGAAATGATGAACAGGAAGACTTCAGAGAGGCCTGGAAGGACTTATATGAACTGATGCTGAGTGAAAGGAGCAGAACCAGGAGAACTTTGTGCACAGCAATGACCACAGTGTGGGAGAGTTTTTTCTGGTAGACTTGGAACTTCATTGCAGTGCAAAGACTTAAAAAAAAAAAATCCCAATGGTCTTTTAAGGCAAAATGCCTTCCCATCCAGAGAAAGAACTATGGAATTCAATTGCAGAATGTAGCAGATAATTTTCTTTCGTGTTATGTTTTGGTTTGTTATATGATTTCTCCCATTCATTTCAATTCTTCTATGCAGCATGACTGTGGTGAAAATGTATTTAATAGGAATGTATGTGTAGAACCTACATATAAAATGGTATGCCGTCTCAGGCAGGGAGTAGGGAGGGAGGGAGGAGAGAGAGGGAAGAAGGGGGAATAAATCTAAGATATATGGAAGTGATTGTAGAACACTGAAAACAAATAAAATAATAATTTTTTCAAAAAAAGAAATGAGGGTGCTGGAAGAAATTCTCTTTACATTTTCAGCAAATCAAAAGTGACCTAACTCCTGATTCTTGTTCCCAATAGGAGATCTTAGATGTCTTTGGCCTCAACTGACCTTGAACAGCAGAGTTGTAATGTTCCTAGTTTCTCCCTAAGTAACATAGGATCTAGCAAGAATCCAGACATGGAAATCAATGGATAGCCTCAGAGGATCACAGGTTTAGGACTAGAATTATATTAATAATATAATAACTTGGTATGTGCCACCTACTGTACTAAGTTCTTTACAATTATCTCCTTTGATCCTGACAACCACCTTCGGAGGTAGGTGCTATTATTATGTGCATTTTACAGATGAGCAAACTGAGGTTCAGTAATTCAAGTTGCCCAGGGTCATTACAGGGACAGCTAGGTGGTGCAGTGGATAAAGCCCTGGGCCTGGAGTCAGATGGACTCATTTTTAGCAGTTCAAATCTGGCCTCAGACACTTACTAGCTGTGTGACCTGGGCAAGTCACTTAATCCTGTTTCCCTCAGTTTCCTCATCTGTAAAGTGAACTGAAGAAGGAAATGGTAAAACACTCCAATATCTGTGCCAAGAAAACCCCAAAAGGAGTCACAAGGGGTCAGATATGACTGAACAACAAAGGGTCACACAGCTAGGATCTGAAGCTAAATTTGAACTCACATTAAGAAGGGACTTTAGGCAGAGCCAAGATGGTGGACTAGAAAGACACACATGTGCAGGGTCTCCCCACACAGACCATAAAATACCTGTAGAGAAGGACTCTCAACAAATTTGGGAGCAGCAGAAGTGGAGAACAGAGTGGAGGAGATTTCCAGGCCAGGGTGACCTGAAAGGCCCACGGGAAATGTCGGTTGCACTGGAACTGGAGCAGAGCCCAGTCCAGTCTTCGCTGCGCAGCATGACTTGTGATCAGCCCTTGGGGGTGGAATCTCCAGTTGTAGCAGCAGCAGTTCACAGATCCCTCAACCCACAGGTGCCAAAGGTCAGTGACAGGGTTTTTTCAGCTGACCTGGAAGGGAGAAGGGCCTTCCCATAGCTCTGGCCTCAGGCAGCGGCCACAGAGGCCACATCGGGCAGGCAGCAGCAGTTCCCATAGCAGCCCCTACAGCAGCCCACATCCACTGTTGGATTGTAAAAACCCTGGGGGCACTGAGGAGCTGATTATTACCTCAGCCCTGTGTAGAGGCCCTGAGGGAGCTGATCTTTATCTCACACTGAATGGTGGTGGAACTGGAGGCCAAGTGGCTGTGGAGAGGAAACTCTGCTAAGATTCTGGGCACAAAAATCTCTCTCTGCTCCCAAACCAGTGTACACGCTTGATTGTGCCACCTTGGAGGAACTGAGATCTTAGCAGGCCCCCAGAGTATACCCTACTCTTGACAAAGGACCCAAAAGTCAAGTAACTGGTTGGGAAAATGCCCAAAAAGGGGGGGTGGGGGTGGGGAATAAGACTATAGAACATTACTTTCTTGATGAACAGATATCTTCTCCCATCCTTTCAGATGAGGAAGAACAATGCCTACCATCAGGGAAAGACATAAAAGTCAAGGCTTCTGTATCCCAAACATCCTAAATAAATATTCAATGGTCTCAGGCCATGGAAGAGCTCAAAAAGGATTTTGAAAATCAAGTTAGAGAGGTGGAGGAAAAACTGGGAAGAGAAATGAGAGAGATAAAAGAAAAACATGAAAAGCAGGTCAACACCTTGCTAAAGGAGACCCAAAAAAAATGCTGAAGAAAATAACACCTTGAAAAATAGGCTAACTCAATTGGCAAAAGGTTCAAAAAGCCAATGAGGAGAAGAAGGCTTTAAAAAGCAGAATTAGCCAAATGGAAAAGGAGGTTCAAAAGCTCACTGAAGAAAATAGTTCTTTCAAAATTAGAATGGAACAAATGGAGGCTAATGACTTTATGAGAAACTAAGAAATCACAAAACAAAATCAAAAGAATGAAAATATGGAAGATAATGTGAAATATCTCATTGGAAAAACAACTGACCTGGAAAATAGATCCAGGAGAGATCATTTAAAAATTATGGGCCTACCTGAAAGCCATGATCAAAAAAAGAGCATAGACATCATCTTTCATGAAATTATCAAGGAAAACTGCCCTGAGATTCTAGAACCAGAGGGCAAAATAAATATTGAAAGAATCCACCCATCACCTCCTGAAAGAGATGCAAAAAGAGAAACTCCTAGGAACATTGTGGCCAAATTCCAGAGTTCTCAGGTCAAGGAGAAAATATTGCAAGCAGCTAGAAAGAAACAATTCCTGTATTGTGGAAATACTATCAGGATAACACAAGATCTAGCAGCTTCTACATTAAGAGATCAAAGGGCATGGAATAGGATATTCCAGAAGTCAAAGGAACTAGGGTTAAAACCAAGAATCACCTACCCAGCAAAACTGAGTATAATACTTCAGGGGAAAAAATGGTCTTTCAATGAAATAGAGAACTTTCAAGCATTCTTGATGAAAAGATCAGAACTGAAAAGAAAATTTGACTTTCAAACATAAGAATCAAGAGAAGCATGAAAAGGTAAATAGCAAAGAGAAATCATAAGGGATTTACTAAAGTTGAACTGTTTACATTCCTACATGGAAAGACAATATTTGTAACTCTTGAAACTTTTTTCAGTATCTGGGTAGTTGGTGGGATTACACACACACACACACACACACACACACACACACACACACACACACACAGAGAGAGAGAGAGAGGGAGAGAGAGAGAGAGACAGAGCACAGGGTGAGTTGAATAGGATGGGATCATATCTTTAAAAAAATGAAATTAAACAGTAAGAGAAATATATTGGGAGGAGAAAGGGAGAAATAGAATGGGGCAAATTATCTCTCATAAAAGAGACAAGTAAAAGACTTTTCAGTGGAGTGAAAAAGGGGGGAGATGAGAGAAAAAACATGAAGCTTACTCTCATCACATTCGACTCAAGGAAGGAATAAAATGCACACTCATTTTGGTATGAAAATGTCTCTTACAATACAGGAAAGTGGGGGAGAAGGGGATAAGCAGGGTGGGGGGATGATGGAAGGGAGGGAAGTGGGAGGAGAGAGCAATTAGAAGTCAACAATCTTGGGGAGAGACAGGATCAAAAGAGAGAATAGAAGAAATGGGGGCAGGATAGGATGGAGGGAAATATAGTTAGTCTTATACAATATGACTATTATGGAAGTCATTTGCAAAACTACACAGATATGGCCTATATTGAATTGCTTGCCTTCCCAAAGGGGATGGGTGGGGAGGTAGGGAGGAAGAGAAGTTGGAACTCAAAGTTTTAGGAACAACTGTTGACTATTGTTCTTGAATACAACTAGGAAATAAGAAATACAGGTAATGGGGTATAGAAAGTTATCTTGCCCTACAGGACAAAAGAGAAGATGGAGATAAGGGAAGAGAGGGATGTTAGAAGGGAGGGAAGATTGGTGATAGGGGTAATTAGAATGCTTGGAGTTTTGGGGTGGGGGGAGGGGAGAAATGGGAAGAAAATTTGGAACCCAAAATTTTGTGGAAATGAATGTTGAAAATTTAAATAAATAAATTTAAATTAAAAAAAAAAAGAAGGGACTTTAAAAACCACAGAGATCAATCCTTTCATTTTACAAATGAGGATACTGAAACATACAGAAGTTAAGTGATTTGCCCATGATCACACAGTTAACTAAGTGTCTATGGTAGGATCTGAATTCAGTTCTAGCTTCCACTTCAGAACTTTATCCATTTTAATACCAGCTGCTTCTCCACGGTGTTTCTCCAGACTGACCTCAGCTGTAGGAAATCATTGAGAAAAACCCTCCTCATCCTCGATTCACACTTACATCAAAGCTGCTGCTGACCCATGGGACCCCTTAGTGCAGGACTCCACTCCCATCTTCACATTTACTGTTGAGGTCACATCTTTCACTCCAACCACAGGATTCTCTTCTTTCTCTTTCTGATTTCTTGGGGGTGGGGGTGGGGCTATAGAGGTTGGGAAAGAGGGGCAGCACTTTAAGGACTTCCTTCTTATAGTGGTACAGTAGAAAGAAGCTTACTGTAGAGTTAGGGAAAGTAAGTTCAAATACAACCTCCAACATGTAGCTCCTGTGTGAACTTGGGGAAGTCACAGACTCCCTGGACGACAGTTTCTTCACCTGAAATATCAGAGTCCTGGACTAGATGACCTCTGAAATCCTCCCAGTCCTAGATCTATGATCCTATAATGTTCTGAGAAAGGAATAAGCATTTATTAAGTGCCTACTGTGTGCGAGGCACTGTGAAAAGCACTTTACAAATATCACCTCATTCGATCCTCACAACAACCCTGGGAACTAGGTGCTATTAATATCCCCATTTTACAGCTGAGGAAACTGAGGCAGACAAAGGTCAAGTAACTTTGCCAGGGTCAAACAACTAGTAAGTGTCTGGGGTTGAATTTATACTAAGAACTTATGGATTCCAGTCACAGTGTATTATCCACTATACCACCTAGCTACCAGCCATTTCTTGGTTTTCTTTAATTTCCTCTAAACTATGGTAGCCCCTTCTGTCTATATTATTTGGCAGAGCATACCCTGCCTTTTATCATCAGTTACTTTATCCTTTTCCTACCTTGTTTCTCCAAATAATAAAAGAGTTAATGAGGATTTTAACATGGGGCCAAAGGCAACAAGAACTACTGTTTCCTAGGTTACTTGGTCATCTCTTAACTGCTGTGCTCGTTTGGAAGACTGATGTGAAGAGATTTGCACCTTTTATACCAACATCCTAGAGGTAATGACGAGAAAATGTAAAAAATTCCCTAACTCAATAAAAGCCTCTAAATTAAGTCAACATATACTTTACCATTATTAGTATTTATAGGTAGTATTTATATGGTGCTTTAAACCTGGCAAAATGCTTTCATTTATAATGTCACTTAATACGCATTAACTTCAATGCTAAAGAAGGTGGGGGAAAATTGGAAAATGCTGGAAAATACAGCCTAGGATTAAGAAATGGAAGAGATCAAAGACCTCTTTCCCAGAAGCCTCATGTCTGCATATCATGAACAATTTCTTCGCAAAAAGAGAGCGAAATTATGTATGGTAAACATCAAATAAAACACAACACACACACAAATACACACACACACATACATATATAGACTTTTAACAGATAGGAAATGATTGACCACCATCATGGAAACGTCTTCTAAATCCATTCCCTCTGTACAGTAAGACCATCAAATTATTAGTGTAAATATCCAAATCAACACTAAATTAGAAATATAAAAGTGAGAGACTCTGACATGCAATTAAATAGCTCTTACAAGACCAATTTTGAACAAGATATTGATATTGAAAATGGGAAATGGAAAAGGAACAAAGACATATTACCATTTTCCCCACAATGTTTTTAATCAATATAAAACAAATATAATTTCATTCCCACTCTCTGGATTTTTCCTCCTCCTCAAAAGCCTAGAACCCAGAAGCATGATGAAATCCACTCTGCCATTTTTCTGGAGTGGGGTAGGTTTGTTTGCTCCCCTATAGCCCCACTCATTATTCCTGCTCCAATGTATGCATTGTCTCCCTCACTTCAGAATATAAGCATCCTGAGGGCAGGGACTAGCTTTGATTTTGTATTTGTATCTCCAGCACTTAGTAGAGTGCTTGGTTGATAGGTGCTTAACAAATGTGTTTTGTTTTCTTTTAATTCATTCATGATCTCTTTGTCAAGAAGAGAAATATGGCAGCCAAAGACATCACTTCTTTAGAATGTAAACTCACTTTTAAAATCTTTTGATGAAAGATTATGAAGAAGTTGCTGTTGAGTCAAATCAACTCTTCATGACCCCATTTGGTGTTTTCTTGGCAAAGATAAGAATGGTTTGCCATTTCCTTCTCCATATCATTTGAAAGATGACGGAACTGAGGAAAACCAGTTCAAGTGACTTGTCCAGGATCACACAACTAGTAAGTGTCTAAGACCAGATCTGAACTTAGGAAAATGAGTCTTCCTAATTCCAAGCTCAGTGCTGCATGCACTGAGACCCACTTAGCTCCCATTCTTTGTGGCACCATTTGGAGTTTTCTTGGCAAAAATACTGGAATGGTTTCCCATTTTCTTCTCCAGCTCATTTTACAGACAAGAAACTGAGGCAAACAGGATTGAATGACTTGGCCAGGGTCACACAGATAGCAAGTATTGGGGGCCAGATTTGAACTTAGTAAGATGAGCCTTCCTGACTCCAAGTTCAGTGCTCTCTGCATCATCTAGTTACACCTTATGAGCAGCATGAACTCTTAAAATGGTAGCAGGGAAAGCAGTATCACAAAAAGTTTAGCCAAAGAACCAATTAATCCAGATCATCTGAATAGCATTTTAAAATGAAACTATAAGAGAAAAATAGAAGAAAAACAGAAAAGACCTGCCTGGACCTCAATGGAAAATTATTTTTTTCTGTCAGTGACAGTAGAGTCACCACATTTGAACTCTATCATAATGTTTGCCAGTGTGAGGAAACACATGAGATAAAAATGAAAATAAAGAAATAGAAAAACATATAATGAAATAGAAATAGTCCTAATGGAAGCAAAGAAGGGAAGAGCACCCAGACTCAACTAAATATATACAGAGAATATTATTGTAGGTGGCAGAGTTTTGAGGGTAAGAAGAAATCAATTCTTTAAAAATCTGTAAGTTGCTGGGATACTAAATGCTATGGGAAAATATATCACTCATATATATGATCAAGAAAATATATCACTCCTGGAAAATATGATCAAGAAAATAGCAATAATTTTTTATTTATATGCCCCCATCCTCAATTTTGCTAAATCTGTATGAGATTAATGTACACATTGATCAAGGGAATACTTAGTAAAGATCTGAATAGGTCATGATTAGGCTTTCTCAAGTTATATTCTCCAGTAGACCATGTCTTTACAGCCACACAATTTACTGAAAGGTGCTAAAAATATAAGATCACACTGTGTTTATTTTTGACTATACATAAAAATGTTGATATTTAATAAAGGAAAATATTATCTTACCTTGACAACTCCCCTTCAAAAAGCAGCTTCCCAGACATATTTTAGGATCATTTAATATTCCTTGAAAGATGTTAGAACAGATAACTCTGTTTGATGGCCCTCTTATTATTATCATGTGAAACATACAAAAAGGAGACGTGCTCACTAAATATGATTGCCTCTAAAGAGGAGGATGTCCATCCTGGAATACAAAAGCAAGCATCCCTTGTTGGTATATGATATTGCATCAGGTTTCAGAATATTGTAGAGTCTCCTTAAAAAAAAAAAAGATTCATAATCACTCACAGGCATTTAGCCTAATTACTCACACAGGGAAAACTAAGTAGATACAGAATGTCTATTGTCTAACCTTTGGTATTCTATTGGATGGGTAGCCTATAGAGTTCATCATATTCATCAGATATTGCAGATGGATAAAAAATTGCTACAGAACAGAACAATAGGAAAAAGCAGGTTAAATTGCATTTAGGAAATTGCACAGCCCTTTAAATGACCCCAAACTTCTCCCAGAAACCTGCAACTAGTTAGTACAGTGGCTAGAGCATTGGGCCTAGAGTCAGGAAGACTTGACTTCAATTCTAGTTTTAGACATTTATTAGCTGTTACCCTGGACAAGTCACTTGACTTCTGTTTGCCTCAGTGTCCTCATCTGTAAAACGGGGATAACCATAGCACTGTCAGGGTTATTGTGAAGATCAAATGAGATGGCAGTTAGTAAATGTTTCATTCTATGAACCAATAAAAAGTGAAGTGAGAAGAGCCAGGAGATTGTTGTGCATAATAATATTTTAATGATGATCAGCTATGAAAGATTTGGCTACTCTGTTCAATACAATGATCCAAGACAATTTCAAAGGACTCATGATGACAAAATGCTATCAGCCTCCAGAGAACTCATAAACTCTGAATGCAGATGGAAGCACAATTTTCTCACATTATTTTTCTTGCCTTTTTTTAAATGGCTAATTTGGAAATATATTTTGCATGACTTCACATCTATAATTGATATATTCCTTGCCTTTTTAATGGGTTGTGTGAGGGATGGGAACGAGGGAGAGAATTTGGAAATCAAATTTTAAAGAATCCATCCAGAAACAAAAACTTATCTTTTCAAAACCAATATTCTTCTAGAGATACAAATCTCCAAAGAATCAAAATTGTGGGTATCCCAAAGGGCAATGGAGATATATGGCTAATATATGGTTATTCTGTGAGCAAGCTAAAATGTATCTCCAATGAAGAATGGTATGTCAGGAGTATAAAAATAGAGTACAAGAGATGCATGACTGGAAAAGAAGATAAGCCAGTCATATAATAGGAGTTATGAATAGTCCAAGTACTATACTGGTAGCCATATATTATGAAGAGGTCTAAAAGAAGGCCCCTAGAATATGGCATGAGCCCCTTCTGGAGCAGACACGGACAAAAGTTACAGGCTGAGATGGTATGAACCATCTGGGAACCAAACCACTGGAAAGGTTACCAGGAAATGGAAAAGAATATTGGCTCTGAAGTCAGAGGTCCTGGGTTCAAATCGTGCCTCTCCCACTTACTACCTGTGTGCTTAATGCTTACTGAACCAAATTGAATCAGCAATCAGAGGGTTAAGTGACTGGTCAGGTGCTAGGTAAGTGACAAAGTTCCTTTGTCAAACTCCAGTGAATAAACCATTTGATAGAGGGCAGAGCCAAGATGGAAGAGTAGAAAGGTTCACATACTCTAGCTTTTCCCCCATAGCCCATAAAATACCTGAGAAAGACTCAACAAATTCTAGAACAGCAGAAGCCACAAAAAAATAGAGTGAAGGAGATTTCTAGCCCAGAGTGATCTGGAAGGCTGACAGGAAAGTTCTGTCACACAGGACACAGAGTGGAGCCCAGCCTAGCCTTGGCCACATGGCACTAGGAGGATCAGGACCAGAGTAGGCTTCAGGGACAGAATCCCTGGCAGCCGCAGCAGTTCGCAGATCCCTTAACCCACAGGTGTCAAAAGTCAGTGAGAGAGCTTTCTCAACCAGAGGGAGAAGGGAGTAGGATCCTCCCTTCCCCTGGCCCCAGGAGTTGGTAGCAGCACCTGCAACAGCAGCAGTGGTTGACCTGGCCAGCAGGCAGCAGCCAGGTGTCCATTGCTCCACTTTTGGAGCTTTCAGCATAAAGCCCAAGGGGGAACTGAGCAGCTGATCAGAATCTCAGCCCTGAGCACAGTCCTGGGCCATGGGGGAGCTGGAGGCCCCACTCTTCTCCCTTGATTGTGCCACCTTGGAGGAACTGAGATCTTAGCAGGCCCCCAGAGTATACCCTACTCTTGACAAAGGATCCAAAAGTCAAGTAACTGGTTGGGAAAATGCCCAAAAAAGGGGGAAAAAATAAGACTGTAGAAGGTTCCTGTAGAAGGTTCCTTTCTTGGTGAACAGGTATTGTCTCCCATCCTTTCAGATGAGGAAGAACAATGTTTACCATCAGGGGAAGACATAAAAGTCAAGGCTTCTGCATCCCAAACATCCAAAATAAATATTCAATGATCCCAGGCCATGGAAGAGCTCAAAAAGGACTTTGAAAACCAAGTAAGAGAGGTGGAGGAAAAATTGGGAAGAGAAATGAGAGCGATGCAAGAAAATCGTGAAAAACAAGTCAACAGCTTGCTGAAGGAGACTCAAAAAAATGCTGAAGAAAATAACACCTTGAAAAATAGATTAACTCAATTGGCAAAAGAGGTCCAAAAAGCCAATGAGGAGAAGAAGGCTTTAAAAAGCAGAATTAGCCAAATGGAAAAGGAGGTTCAAAAGCTCATTGAAGAAAATAGTTCTTAAAAATTAGAATGGAACAGATGGAAGCTAATGACCTTATGAGAAACCAAGAAATCACAAAACAAAACCAAAAGAATGAAAAAATGGAAGATAATGTGAAATATCTCATTGGAAAAACAACTGACCTGGAAAATAGATCCAGGAAAGACAATTTAAAAATTATGGGACTACCAGAAAGCCATGATCAAAAAAGGAACCTAGACATCATCTTTCATGAAATTATCAAGGAAAACTGCCCTGAGATTCTAGAACCAGAGGGCAAAATAAATATTGAAAGAATCCACCCATCACCTCCTGAAAGAGATGCAAAAAGAGAAACTCCTAGGAATATTATGGCCAAATGCCAGAGTTCCCAGGTCAAGGAGAAAATATTGCAAGCAGCTAGAAAGAAACAATTCCTGTATTGTGGAAATACTATCAGGATAACACAAGATCTAGCAGTTTCTACATTAAGGGATCAAAGGGCGTGGAATATGATATTCCAGAAGTCAAAGGAACTAGGGTTAAAACCAAGAATCACCTACCCAGCAAAACTGAGTATAATACTTCAGGGGAAAAAATGGTCTTTCAATGAAATCGAGGACTTCCAAGCATTCTTGATGAAAAGACTAGAGCTGAAAAGAAAATTTGACTTTCAAACACAAGAATGAAGAGAAGCATGAAAAAGTAAACAGGAAAAAGAAATCATAAGGGATTTACTAAAGTTGAACTGTTTACATTCCTACATGGAAAGATAATATTTGTAACTCTTGAAACTTTTTTCAGTATCTGGGTAGTTGGTGGGATTACACACACACACACATACACACACACACACACACACATACACAGGGTACAGGGTGAGTTGAAAAGGATGGGATCATATCTAAAAAAAATGAAATTAAGGGGTGAGAGAGGAATGCATTGGGAGGAGAAAGGGAGAAATGGAATGGGGCAAATTATCTCATAAAAGAGGCAAGAAAAAGACTTTTCAATGGAGGGAAAAGCGGGGAGGTGAGAGGGAAAATGTGAAACTTACTCTCATCACGTTTGACTCAAGGAAGAAATAAAATGCACACTAATTTTGGTATGAAAACCTTTCTTACACTACAGGAAAGTAGGGGAAAAGGGAATAAGCAGGGTTGGGGGGATGATGGAAGGGAGGGCAAATGGGAGGAGGGAGCAATTATACAACATGACTATTATGGAAGTCATTTGCAAAACTACACATATATAGCCTATATTGAATTGCTTACCTTCTCAGTGAGAATGGGTGGGGAGGGAGGAAGGAAGAGAAGTTGGAACTCAAAGTTTTAGGAACAAATGTTGAGAATTGTTTTTGCATACAAATGGGAAATAAGAAATACAGGTAATGGGGTGTAGAAAGTTAACTTGCCCTACAGGACAAAAGAGAAGATGGGGATAAGGGAAGGGAGGGATGTTAGAAAGGAGGGCACATTGATGGAAGGGGCAATCAGAATGCAAAGCACTTTGGGGTGGGGGGAGGGGAGAGATGGGGAGAAAATTTGGAACTCAAAATTTTGTGGAAATGAATGTTGAAAACTTAAAATAAATTTTAAAAAATGGAAAAAAAATTAATACAAAAAATAAACCATTTGATGGTCCTCCTTGCTGTAAGTTTCCTGGTCACATCTGGCAGGATGTTCAGGGCCCAAGAGAGACTGACACAAGAGGCCTTGACCACATGGACCATGGGCCTTCATTCATCCTGGTCCCTGCCTCCTATCTCTTCTCCCAGGCTAGAAGAGCACCTCCTCTTTATTCCATCTCTTTCCTCTGGGGCTGTCTCATCTTGTCCTAATTAAAGGTTGTGCTGAAAGGAGTAGGAGTTGGTTTTCCAGACTCTTTCGGCAGCAGGTTATCGATCAAACTTGATACTCCCTGGTGTTTGATCTCACCCTTGCTGGCTAAGATTAATGAATTTGATCACCAAACATAATTTCTAATTAGGAGGGAAAAGAAAGCAAAGGAAATACAAAGGAGGCATTCTTCCAAAAGAAAAAAACCTTCCGCTGATGTGCCCTAGGGGGTTGGGAAGGTAGAGAAAAAAATAGGTAAACATGTCTTAACATCTGACTGCCTTCCTTCCCCTGCCCCCTCTTTTCCCCCTCCCCCCACCTATTGCTAACTCAGCACTGCTGGCCTAATTAGAACTAACAATGTTCATGATGGGCCAGGTTTCTGCTTGGGGGCAGGCTCTATCTTAAAGGGATCACATATTAAAATGTCCATTTAATTTGTTTGCTTTGCTACATGACTAATTATCACAACGGAAAACATAATTAAATTGGATGCTTTGAAGTGCTGGTTCTTTGCTTGCTTGGTGACCAGGAACTTGGAGTGACAGCATAGAAAATCTTACATCCATGGCAGGGAGAAAGGGGAGAAAGGCATCCTGGAGAATTGGAAGGTGCTGGGCAAGGCCACGAATTAAAATCCATTATCTTGTACCAGTGATTGTCTCTATTTGTCCAGCATTTGGAGCTATTTTAGCCTGTTATCATAATCTATGTAAATAATCTAATGACTTGGTCTTTGAGAAAGAAGAAAGGATTTAGAGAGATAAGGCATAGCTGTATGACCTTGGGAAAGTCATGGCATGTTCTCTGGGCCTCCCTTTTCTCATCTGCCAAATGAGGGTCTTCGACTGGGTGCCCTCTAAAGTATCTTCCAGGGATGATCTCAAAGGGCCACTTGGTCTCTTGCAGCTCTGAATTTTCAGACATAGCTGAGGTGTTCCATTAGTCAAGACTTCATGAGGAGGGTAGACCCAAGACAAGTGATAAGTACAGCCCTCCCATAGGCAGACCTCAAGGGGCTAGAACATCTCACCCCAGAGTGATAGACTTGAAAGTGAAGCATACATACACACACACGCACACACACACACACACACACACACACACACACACACACACACACACACAATTCAGATCCCAGTTCTGACATTTATTAGTTGTTTGACTGTGAGCTAATCATTTAACTTCATCCACAAGATTGTTGTGAAGAAAGTGTCTTTTCATCCTTAAAATGATATGTAAATGTAGCATGGGGATTTTTTTGTTTCTGTTTGGGAGAGTTTCGTTTTTTATCATTGCCACATTGTCTAATGGAAGAAAGCCAGATGAATATTCCATCAAGAATCTTTCAATAGGCTGTCAGCATTTCAAGGGTAGTCATTTTTAATTCTATCTTTCTATCCCTAGCGCTTAGCATATGTTGTTCCGTCATTTTTCAGTCATACCCAACTCTTTGTGACCCCATCTGGGGTTTTCTTGGCAAAGATACTGGAGTGGTTTGCCGTTTCCTTCTCCAGTTCATATTAATGAGGATCTGAGGGAAACGAGGTTAAATGACATGGCCAGGGTCACAGAGCTAACAAGTGCCTGAAGTGAGATTTGAACTCAGGAATATGGGTCCTCCTGACTTCAGGCCTGTACTCTATCCACTGTATTGCCTAACTTCCCCTAACACTTAGTAAATAGCAGGCATTTAATAAATACTTGCCAATTGATGTCACTGACTGCTCCCCTCCATCATCAGAAAGGATGGAGACTTGAGTCTAACTCTAGATTAGGGCTGATAATGATACAATCTGTGCTCTGGTTTGAGAAAACCCCTGATCCAAAATTATTCCCCCTTTTCACTTCCCCATTTGCACCCAAGCTAGCTGCAGTGGTTCCTGAAATTCCAGAACTAGATTTATTCCTTTAGGTTCTTGATCCTCAGGGTCCTCTTTTAAAATACAAATATTCTTGTGTATTGGGGGAGGGGAGAGAAGGGGAGGAAAACATTTTAAACTAATTCACATCTATCATCAGATCACCTTCTTCTAAAACAGGAAGTGACCTAGGGCAGCTAATGAAGGGGGGTAGGGTGGACAGGAGGAAGTGGAAGGCAATGCTGAGGATTCTGAACCAAAAATGTCCAAAAAGACTTCAGTTAGGACTGTTAACAGCAAAAGGGGAGCTTTTAAATCATCAGCCTAATGCTCTGATCTCACAGTTGAGGAGATGGAGGGCCAGAAACTTATGTGACTTCCTCCAAGTTTAGTGGTAGAACCTGGAACCCATCTCACCAGCCTCGAGACTATGGAGATATATTACCTAAAGATCTACTACCCTTCTTCCTCAATCCCTTTACCAGTTTTCTGTCTTGGTCCAGCCCCTTGAGTGAGCTGGACTAAGTTAGATATTTTGAAAGAAGGCAATGATTGCATGATCTGGCCAGTGGGTACCATTGCTGAGCATCAGTCATTGGTTAAAGAGCATTTCCTAAATGAAGAAGGGTTAAAGTATCCTCTAATGTATTGAACTTTCCCCATGGAGTTCCTCATTCATCTCTATGAATGGTGGGTAATGAAGTGAATTCCCCTGTAGTGTGGCTTCCTCTAAGGCCCAGAGGCTAAGCCATTTCCTAACTGAGTTTTGGGTACAGAAAACATTCACGAGAGTGGCCAAAGGCTTTCCCTCATCTTCTCAGGGCAGAAATATGTTCAGACGACAAGAATATAGAAGGCATGCCTAGATTTGTCCAGTACAAAGGATACTGGGAGTGGGGAGAGAAGGTTTCTTTCTCATCAACTGATTTGGGGAAAACTGAATTTTGCAATAAGCTAGATGAAGTCAGAATGCTTGGGGGGGTGGAGAGGCAGGAGGTAAGGCTGGGAAGACCAAATGTTTAATATTTGGATAATAGGCTGCCTAAGCAAAGTAATTAGGAGGCTCTATTGTAGAGATATGAAAGAGATGAATTAGGCTTATCAGACATCAAAGGGCAGGAGATACAATGGGTAATGAAGCCCAAGGGGAAAGGATGGGGGAAGGGACTTCTTACAGATGGGCATATTTCAGGCCCTGAATGGAAAATGTCCAGCATGGAAGAGGGCCTGTCACAATTACAGGTGGGTGTGATTTCAGGAACAGCAAAAAGGCCCTTCCACGGCCCCCCCCAAAGTCCTCCCCTCTTCTGCCTACCATGAAACATGAGAGAACAGAAAGAGATCTGGCTTTGAAGTGAGGGCACCTGGGTTTAAAATCTTGACTCTGGCTCCTTCCTATCTATATGACCCTCGGCAAGCTATTTTCCTCTCTCTGACTCTGTTTCCACATTCATCAAATGAGGGGATTAGATTAGATCTTCTCTAAAAGTGCTTTTAACTCTCAATCTGTAATTCTATGCTGATCTAAATGTCTGTCTACCCCCTAAAGGTCTTCATTTGCGTTAAGGCTTTGCCACTTCACCTTTGGACATATCATATTTCACAGTATAATTGTTGTAGATTTTATGCCAAATTTTTTTGCGAAAAGTAAGGTGGGAGCATTATGTGAAGCTTTAAAAAATTGTGCCAGTATTACTTAAAAATCATTTATTACTAAACTGTCTTTCATGAAAGATTAGGACACATGGAATGCTCATGAGTATACATTAAAATTGGGAAGATCCAAATCTTATCATATCATATGACTTACTCATGGCAGCTTCTTCTGCCCTCTCGCTCTTCTGATGCCTACACCTCTTCATTGAGTTAACCGACAATACCATTAGTACTACAGCACTCTAAATGAACCACTCAAGTCATCTTTTGGAAATACACCAACAATATACATGCGTTGAGAATTAGGCTCAGGGCTCATGGTGCATGAGAGATAAGTGTGTATTCATATGCCACCGTTTACCTTTTAAGTGGAGTGAGGAACAGAATTATACCATACAACAATTACACGATGAAAGGTCACAAACCAATTTTGGACTAAAAAAACAAGGTGCAACAATTATGGGGTGGTGACCATTATGTGGTGAAATATGGTAACTGGGAGGTTTCTTTCAATGTGGCAGCTCTTTTGGAAGGAGTATAGTCATTTACACCTAAGAGAAGGATCAAAGTTCTAAAGGTTGAAGAAACTTTAGCCCCCTCATTTTATAGATGAGGAAACTGCTCCATGGAGGTTGTGACTTGCCCATAGTAATGGGAGATAGTGGTTATCATAGTGAGTAAGTATAGCAGATATCTTGACCTTCTTGAAAAATGGAGATTGTTATTAGGAGGATGGAGAAAGGGGGAGGAAAGAAAGAGGAGTGGTTTGGGGAAAGCTGGACAAATACGCGGCCCATGTGAGCAGCCTGATGGCATTGAGTCCTTGGTTCAGAGGAAGGGGAGGGACATGGGAAAGGCCACAGCATCTCAGGACTAGAAGGAATGTTAGAAATTATCAAGTCTCATTTCTGGTTTTACCAGTGAAAAAAAATGGAGCCCCACAGAGGTGAAAAGACATTCTATAGGCCTTCCTAGTTTCTTTCCTCTGCTAATACATTTCCTCTGATAATTTAGACCATATATCTTGCATGTGCACAACCACTTGCCCATTGTCTCCCCAGCTAGGATGTGAGTTCCTTGAAGGTAGGGACCCTATCTTTGCTTTCTTTGTGTCCCCAACACTTAACATAGGGCCTGGCACATGGTTGGTTGGTTGGTTGTTGTCCTTTGTCTTCGAAGAAGACCAAAATGACATCACCATTGTAAAGTGAAATTTCAGTGTGTCTGACTGTGGCTGATCAAACCAATATGAGCTCAGAATGCTCTACCACAGCTTGGGCACAGACAGTCCATATGAATATTTGGGGTGGATATCCCAAATTTGGGCATCTTGCATTTACTTTGTGCTGTCTCAATTCTGCTTTGCTCAAACAACATGGCACCTTTTCTGATGTGGGCATGCCATGCTGAGTAGTCCTGTGCCAGTGTCTCACATGTTGCACAGTCAAGTCCAAAGTTCTTGAGAGAGACCTTGAGAGTGTCCTTGTACCATTTCTTCTGGGTACCATGTGATCACCTGCCCCATGCAAGTTCTACATAAAATAGTTTTTTTGGCAAGCATACATTTAGCATTCAAACAACGTGGCCAGTCCTTTGGATTTGCACTCTCTGAAGCATAGTTTGAATACTTGGCAGTTCAGCTCACGCAAGGATTTCAGTGTCTGGGACCTTATCATGCCAGGTGATCCTCAAAATCTTCCTAAGACAGTTCAGATGGAAGCGATTTAGTTTCCTGGCATGGCGCTGGTAGACTGTCCATGTTTCACAGGCATACAACGAGGTCAGCACAACAGCTTTCAGTTTGGTAGTCAGTCTAATACCTCTTCTCTCCCAAATCTTTCCTCAGAGACTCCCAAACACTGAGCTAGCTCTGGCAATTTGTGCATCAACCTCATTGCCAATGTGTACATCCCTGGAAAGTACACTACCAAAGTAAGTGAACTTATCCACAGCATTCAAAACTTCTCCATTTGTTGTAACCGATGGTTCCACGTATGGATGGTGTGACGGTGGCTGATGGAGCACCTGTGTTTTTTTGATGTGAATTATTAGGCCAAAATCAGCACAGGCAGCAGAGAGTTGATCCTTACTTTGTTGCATCTCAGCTTCAGAGGCTGCATTGAATGCACAATCATCTGCAAACAGAAAATCATGCACCAGCACTCCCTCCACTTTGGTCTTGGCTTGTAGCCTTTTCAAATTGAAGAACTCACCATCAGTACAGTCGTTGACCTTGATGTCATGTTCATTCTCATTGAAAGCATTTGTCAACATGGCTGAAAACATCATGCTAAAAAGCAGGGCAGCAAGCACACAGCCCTGTTTCACTCCACTGGCATAACGGGACAAGTTAGAGCTGACCCCTGTCCATCGCAGGACACCACACTGAGAGCCTGCCTAGAAAACCTGGGGGCTTGTCAGTAGGGGTGGAACTAGATGGATTTCAGGAGGAAGCGTCTTGTCTTTGTTGGCAACGTGGCAGTTCTTTGTCCAGTTCCAGATGTCTAGTGGAGAAAACACCCATATAAGGAATAATGTTAGGTGAAAGGTTCAATGTATAGGCTTAGGAATGTTCACGTAATTAAGACTATATATGCATGTGAGCTAGCTGGAATAAATGGAATTCTCACCACCTTGTCTCCTGCCTCATTTCATTACTCACTAGATCAAGGCCTCTTGCTGGACAAGAGCCTTGGGTCAGGGTTTAGGGATCCCCATAATGGTCTAGGCGACCCCAACACACTGGTGACTGGGAAGGCACAAGAGCATTGTCCACTATCCAGAACCTGGGCAAACATGCCATCATGAAACTGACATACAATACTGATGAACTTGTCTGCCAACAAAATTTTGACATAATTTTCCATAAGCCCTCATGACTAACAGTGTCAAAGGCCTTGGTCAGATCTACAAACATTGTATACAGACCTCTGCTCTGCTCCTGGCATTTCTCCTGGAGTTATTGGGCAGCAAACACCATATGTCTACTGTTCCTCAGCCCTTTCTGAAGCCACACTGGCTCTCAGGTATATGCCCATCTTCTAGGTGAAGGATCAGTCTATTAAAGAGGACTCTAACAAGAATTTTGCCAGCAAAGACTAAGAGAGAGATCCCTTTGTGATTGTCACAGGAGAGTCTATTCCCTTTATCCTTATAGAGATGGATAATGGAGGCGAGGCATCCTTGAACTCCCGGGGGGGATAACCTGGAAAATTTCAGTTTTTGTGTGAGCAATGGTCCCCCTACTTTGTAAATCTCAGCTGGAATAGAATCACCACCAGGTGTTTTGCACATGAAAGGAGCCTAATGGCCCTCTAAACCTCTTCTTCAGTTGGAAATTCTAAGGAGGGATTGACTTCAACCAGAAGTAAACGGTCAATGGCCTCAGTATCTCACTAGTTATGTGGCTCTGGGAGTCTTTTAACTTTTCTGGCCTCTAGTTTCCTCATCTATAAAAGGGGGGGGGGTGGGGTGGGGGCAGTGTAGTCTTAGTGACCTTTCCAAACCAGAAAAACCCAAGGCTACAAAATTGGTTTCAGCATCCTAGCATGAGATTGAATTCCTAGAGTTGTGACTGGCAGGTTGACCCTGTGTGGTGCAGATAATGCAGAGTTCCACATTAGATAACTAGGTAAGCCTGCGCTGGATTCCTTTCTCTTTTGTCCCCCTCTCCCACCCAAATCTTTTAGGTTTAGGTCTCATCCAAGTCTAGGAGCCTAAGAAATTGTTATGAGAATTAAAATTGCCAAAAATATCATCAGAAACCTATGCCTAGTTGGCCAGCCCCAGGGTTGGTGGGGAGAGGGGTGGGATGGTTATTCTAATAAGTAATTTTACACAGAATTTTATTTTTTTCGAAGTATTTTCTTACATTTTACTTGATCCTTAAAACAAATCTGCAGAATAGTACATATATTATACTCCACTTACACATAAGGAACTTGTGTGACATCCTTTACCACTCAAGGTAGTCAGTGCCAGAGCCTAGGCTAGCTCCCAAGTCCCCTGTTACTCTGGTCACAGCATCATCTCAGGATGCTATCTGGATGTCATGGTATAATGGAAGGGGCAAAGCAATTGGAGTCTTGGGTTCATGTCTTGTTTCTACCACTTATTAGTAACGGGACTTGGGCAAATTCTTTAAGCCTTAGTTTCCTCATCTCTAAAACAGGGATAAGAACACTTTTAGTATGTGCTTCATAAGGTTATCTAATCAAATCCTTCTCCTCATTTCCCATATTACTTTGTATTTAGATCTAGATCTTTATTTAGGAAAAAATCTTCTACCAATGGATGTCATTGTATCTACTTACCTACTGTGTGTGTGTATTCATATAATTATATACTTATGTCTGTACACTTTCTCACTTTCCAATAGAATGTAAATTCTGAGAACAGGGTCCGTTGAGGGTTTTATTTTTGTATCCCGAGTGCCTAGCACATAATAGGCATCTAATAAATGTTTGCTGATTGATTAGCAACTCTTTGGAGAGTCTTCTGGAACACTGAAAGGCTAAGGGATTTGCCTGAGATCACAAGCCAATATGTGACAGAGACAGAATCCAGAGCTTCCTAGATTCAAGGCCATCTCTCTATCACTACCGTACTGCTTCTAGGTATATTTCCTGTGGGGCACCTAGGTGACTCAGTGAACACAACATTTTCCTGAGCTTAAATCTTGCCTCAGACACTTACCAGCCATGTGACCCTGGGAATATCACATCCCCATTTGCCTCAGTTTCTTCAACTATAAAATAGGCTGAAGAAGGAAATAGCAAACTACTCTAGTCACTCGGCCAAGAAATCCCAAATGGAGTCACAGAGAGTCAGAAACAACTGAAAAATGACTCAACAATGACAAAAATGTATTTTGTTTTACTTGCTTGTGTGCATGTCTACTCTCTGCCCCTTCTTCCCCCCTATCCCCAATATGTACTCCTTGTGGGCAGGACTATTTTCTATTTTTTCTTTGTATCCCCAGCACCTTGTCCAGTCCACTTGGCACATAATGAATGCTTGTTGAGTTGCATTAAATGATGTCCATGAAAATGCTTTGTAATTATAAGGAGCTATGTGTATAGCAGATATCATTATTATTGTCATGGCCTTCTAGGTTATGGCACCTTGAGTGGGACCCTAGGGGACAGGAGCCACTTTTAATGGTCTTCCATTCCATCTGGAAGCTTCCATACCTGCACATTTGATTTCCCTGGGATGTTGTCTTGGAGCTTTCAGTTATCACTCTGCCTGTTGAAATGAGTAATTGACAAACTGTTATCTTAGGGAGCTTGTCAAATTCAGATTAATTCCATCACATCCTGATTAAATTTATGCTAGGCAAGGATGCTCTAGGCTTGTGCCTAATTTGGTGACAATTCTTTCTTTTTTTTGCTGTCTTCCTGGCTTAGAAAAAGACTAACCATGGGGTGGCTCTTTCTTTACTGTCTTTTATATGCAAAGAACCTCCTAGTCCTGACTCACCATGTCTAGAGGTTATTGGGAAGGATATGTAGATTTATAAAGTATCAGAACTAGAATGGACCTTGGAATTTAATCACATGAATTTCTCAAGGTCATTGCCATATAATTCAGAGCTGGAAAAGATTTAAGAGATCATCTAGTCCAACTCTATCCTTACCCTTACCCTCCATCTAGTTTTACAGGTTGGGAAACAGAGACCCAGAAAAGTGACAGACAATTGGTTGAAGAGGAAGAGCCAAAGCCAGGGCTCCTAATGCCCAGTACAGTGTTCTTCTTACTATATACAGTCTCACAGCTCCTTGGTGGGCTTGGTGGGCACTGCTTCACAAATGCTAGTGCATTGATCAATCGCACTAACCCATCTGCATTCTCTCACTTGGACTATCTTATGGCCACTAGTACACTTTTCAAAAGATCTGGCTACAGCCAGGGCTGCTCCTGTAAAAGGATGCTTCAATGGATTTGTGATTTCATCAATAATAGCTAACATTTATATAGTGCTTCAAGAGTCGCAGAGTTCATTTGACCCTCATTAAACAGATCACAACCTATAGATGCCTGCGCATCTGCCTCCTGTAAATGTTCCACAGGGGATCCATACAGTGAGCTTCAGGGACCTTCCCTGTTGTTTGTCCTTCATTTTCAGAGAAAACAAGTGATGTCTTGACTTGTGAGTAAATTAGATTTAAGTAAGCACTGGTGATGGCCCACGATGCAGTGGTTGACCTTGGTGTCTTCAATGTCTGACCAATCTCTAAGCACTCCACAGCACCAGCTTCAGCTACCTTTATGACCACTGCAACGAAATGTTCTCATCTGCCCATTCTGCTGGGTGATGTCTCCACGTTCTTAGGGTAGACATCCCCCTAACTCAGCTAGGAGTCTCAAGTCTGTCAGTTACCCTCAGCCTGGTCTGGCTTATCTGCTGAGACAAATTACCAGGTTATGTTGTGCATGATATAGTTTCTTGGAGCCATAGGTGAAAGGTAGATGAGCAGCCCTGAAAAAGGCCCAGTAAGCCCTCGCACCACAGGTACTAATCCTCCTTGGACACCCCACTTTTTCTCTAGATGTCAAGTGAAATCTTGGGGTATACCCAGGCTATCCATTGATTATCCCTCACTCCCTTGGCCCATTTCTGTCTCTTGGTCATAGCTCTCTCTTCTAATATCCTTTAACTACTTCTCCTGCACAATTCTTGGTTGGAAATATATTGGAGTCACTCACGACTGCCAGATATTGCCATTGAAAATGTCCCCACGTTACATAAAAGAGTGGTCATACCTTAGTCTCCCCTCCCTCCCCATTCAACACAATCTAGCCTAGTGACAGAATTCTAGTGACAGCTCTGGGAAGACATCAGAGAAAGGACCAGATGATGGCAATAGTGGCGGCAGTAGCAGCAGTAGCCTTCTTTGACCTTAAATCTAGAGCAAACATTCTTAACCTATGGTTCACGGATAGATTCCCAGGCTTCTGTGAACTTGGATGGGAAAAAAAATATCATCTTTATTTTCACTAACCTCTAGCCAAAAACTTTATCATTTCCTTCCATTATTTCAAAACACAATTTTGAGGGATTTGAAGGCCTCGCCACACTGCCAAAAGGGTCCATGAGGCAAAAAAAGGTAAGAACCCTTGATCTACATCAAGAAAGGATTTCAGAGGCCATCTCCTCCAAACCCCTCATTGAACAGATGAGGAAACTGAGGCCCAGGCTAGTTAAATGGTTTTCCATTGCAACTGTAGAACTTTCTAATTTCCACTAGTGATAGATCCCGTCCTCACTAGGCATTGGTGCAGAGTCCCAAAGGAGCAGAGAGTTTAATGTTGTATCTTACATTACCCTTACTGCCCTACAGAAAAGCCAATGGTAATGATGGGATCTTCACTGCGACTTCCATTTTCAACTCAATCTCTTGGCTAGTCTTACTGGGGAGAAGCCCTGGGGAACAAAGTGACTGCCCCTTCTACAAATTACCTAGGATGAGAGACAAGGAGAGGATGGGGAATAGGGGCTGCTATGGCATCCTCTTTTAGTCCCAAACTGAGGAGAAATAATTAGAGAGAAAGCACCTTGGGGGCCTCTGTTTCCTTAGGTGCTGTGCATCCCCCACCAGAATGAAGGATCAACAGAAAGAATAAGGAGCTGTCATGGCTTCTGCAAAGACCTGAAAATCCCAAGAGTCCCGGGAGAGAGATGAGGGGGGACAGAGAGCTAAGTTCCCCCAGGATTAGGGGTAGGGGAATAAGTGGAAATAGTGCTAGAACCAGAACTTTGGTTCAAATCCCCAGCTATTCTATGGCTGTTTTATAACCTTAAGCAAATCTCAACTTTCCTGGAGCCCCAATTACATCATTGGTAAAATGAAGGGTTGGATGAGGTGACCTCTAAAGTTCAGCTTTGATCTAAATCTATGATCTTATGGCCAGGAGGGGCCATTATTGCTTCACTCTCATCATCATCTGGAATTTCCCCTGACTGTCCTTCCCAAAGCTATAACTAAGAATTCTATTACCAGAGTAAATTCAGTTGAATGAAGAAGAAGGGGAGACCAAGATATGACCATGCCTATATATGACTGGGGAAACTAGAAATCAGAGGAGTTGAGGTGGTAGAGGACTGATATTGCATGGGTTTAAAAGGAGACAAGTTAGACATAAAGGGTGATACTGTAAGCAAATTAGGGGAGCAAGGAATAGTTTACCTGTTAGCCCTATGGCAAATGGAAGAATTTGTGATCAAATAAGAGCTAGAGAACATCATAAAATGCAAAATGGATAATTTTTTGCAAAAAAAAAAGTTTTTGCACAAATAATTCCAATGCAATCAAGACAAGAAGGGAAGCAGAAAGCTAGGAAATGATTTTTATGGTCAGTGTCTCTGATAAAAGCCTCATTTCTAAAATATACAGAGAACTGAGCCCAATTTATAAGAACACAAGTCATTCCTCAGTTGATAAATGGTCAAAGGATATGAATAGGCAGTTGTCAGATGAAGAAATTAAAGCTATCTATAGTCATATGAAACAATGCTCTAAATCATTGCTGATCAGAGAAGTGCAAATTAAAACAATTCTGAGGTACCACATCACACCTATCAGATTAGCTAACATGACAAAACAAGAAAATGATAAATGTTGGAAAAGATGTGGAAAAATTGGAACACTAATATAGTGTCCCTGGAGCTGTGAACCAATCCAATTACTCTGGAGAGCAATCTGTAACTATGCCCAAAAGGCTATAAAACTGTACATACTCTGACTCAGCAATACCAAAGAGATCAGAAAAATAGGAAAAGGACCCACATATACAAAAATATTTGTAGCAGCTCTTTTTGTGGTGGCCAAGAATTAGAAATTAAGGGGGATGCCCCTCAATTGGGGAATGGCTGAACATGTTGTAACATATTAATGTAATGGAATATTACTGTTTCATAAGAAATGATGAACAGGTAGAATTCAGAAAAACCTGGAGTTACATGAACTGATGCAGAGTGAAGTGAGCAGAACCAGAAGAACATTGTATTACAGTAACAGCAACACTGTACAATGACCAACTTTGATAGACTTAACTCTTCTTGGCAATACAATGATCTAAGAAAATTCCAAAAGACTCATGATAGAAAATACTACCCACATCCGGAGAAAGAACTATGGAGTCTGAATGCAGATGGAAATATACTGGGTTTTTTTGTTTCTTTCTTCTTTTTCATGGTTTTTCCCTTTGGTTCTAATTCTTCTTTACAATATGACTAATGTGAAAATAGGTTTAAAATGATTGTACATGTCTAGCCTATATCAGATTGCACACCATCTTGAGAAGGGGGAGCCAAGAGAGGAGAAGAAAATTTAGAACTCAAAATCTTATAGAAGTCTAAAAACAAATAAATAAATTTTCAAAAAGAAAAAGAGGGAGCCTAGAATTGGGATAAAGAATTCTATGAACAAGACATTGAATATGTAGGAGATAATAGAATGTGATCCATAGAGCAACAGATGCAAGCAATAAAGATCTAAACAGAACTGTGGCATTTAACAAATTCAAGAGACATAATTTCTGAATAATAAGTCATTTTATTAACAATGCTAGCATTTTAATAAAATAGGTCAGTGCCACTCTCAAATGCCAAAGATCCTCATGGCAGTGGGCCTCAAGGCTTATATGGCCTTGGAAAAGTGGGTGTTCCAGACAGTGACTATCAACTCTGATTGGTTAACCAGCAACGAGAGAATGAATATTACAATGAGGGGCTGGACCTATTCTAATGAACTTTGATTATGTCGTTTACTTCTTCTAGCCTTGGGCAATCTAAACAAAGAATTTATCTTCTTCCTCCCAAGTCTGAGTGGAAGACAATGGGCTAGGAGTTTCACCTTAGATTAGAAGTCTGATCTGGTTGGATGGAGTAACAATGTTCATGTTAATCATATATTCTATCAGCCCTGTCCTTGAGAGATGGGCAGCCAGGTGGTGCAGTGGATAGAGCACCAGTGCAGGAGTCAGGAGGACCTGAGTTCAAATCTCATCTCAGACACTTGACACTCACTAGCTGGGTGACCTTGGACAAGTCACTTAACCCCAGTTGCTTCATCTTCGGTCATCTCTAGTCATCCTGATGAATATCTGGTCACTGGATTCAGATGGCTCTGGCAGAGAAGTGAGGCTGGTGACCTGCACAGCCCTCCCTCACTCAAAACAAAGTCAAGTGCAAGTCATGTCATCATTTCTCTGATGGCATGGTCTTCTTTGCAATGAAGGACAAACACACACACCTGAACAAGGAAATAGCGCAGGGAAAAAAAGCTAGGGTCTCCACTATTAATGTGAGAGAGAAATAATCATTTCTCTCAGGACAAAGGGAATTTTAAAAGTGAGGTATTTGTTGAGCAATGGCAGCACAGAATGGAGTTGAAAGTATCGGTGGCGAGCAAGGGAGATGTTGGTTTATTCTCCTGAGCCCTGTGCATGCCAGGGATGTGAGAGGAAGGAGTTGCCAGTCTTAAAGGTTACTTCAAGGGAAAGCTATGTTTCTATGAGCCTTAGAAGCCAGAAGGAATAAGAGGAAAAGATCTAATGAAGTGCAGAGAAAGGCAAACAGCAAATTGGTGGGTGATGAGGGAAAGGCAACAGGAGAAAGGGATTTCCACTTAGACAGTTCCTTCAAAATTTTCAGATCCTTCTGAAATCCTTCTGAATCACAGGAATTTGAAGAGCAAGAAGCAGAAAGGGCCACCGTCCTTGGGGAGCAGTATAAAGGAAGCTCTGATTAGAAGTGTATACAAGTGCCTCTGTAGATCCTGTCTCTGAGGTGGGACCCACATAGTTGATTATAGTAGGACAAGGGATGGGGGTAGGGTGGATTACTTGTTTAATGGAAACAGCAACTCTTCATATTAGTGACAAATATTTCTTGAGTGCTTCCACTTGCAGCTAACCATACCCAATAGTGGAAGAGATATGGCTTCTGCTTTCATAGACTTGGAAACTGGGAGATGGCAGCAGGTTTGATTCTACCTTCACTGTTGATCCCTCTGCCAATCCTAGATGCTTCACTGATGGTCACATACTGATTCTGGGTATCCCAGGTGCAGCAGTTCTCCAGGGATAAGAACAGTCCATTCAGGGGGGAATACAGGCAGATCCAGTGGAAGAGGGGCATCATGAGCATGAAACCTAAAGCATGTGTCCCCAGAGGCCACAGTGGGGAAACTGGTTGTTCAGGTAGGCTAGTGTTTTGCTGTGTTAGGAAGAAAGCTGGGTCCCTGGATGTTGATATCCTAGGCTAGAGTTCCCATCACCCCATAATGTTCATGTTCTGTTCTTTCTCACTGTTTCTTTATTCATACCCAAGGCTGGGACACATAGCAAAGACAGAAGGGAAAGAGGGACTCAGGAGAAAACATAAGAGTGTTAAAAGAGTTCATGTGCCCAAAGTCCAAGAAGCAGCAAAAGCCCTTGAAACAGGTAGTGGACCCTAGCAGTCATCAAACTTCATACCTTCTCCTTTAAATATTCTATGTCTAGGATTATTATTGTTGTTCCGGTGATTCTTTGTGACCCCATTTGGGTTTTCTTGGCAAAGTTACTGCAGTGTTTGCCATTTCTTTCTCCTAATTTTATAGATGAGGAAATTGAGGCAAACAGAGTTAAGTGACTTGCCCACGATCACATTGCTAGTAAGTGTCTAAGGCTGGATTTGAACTCAGGAAGATGAGTCTTCATTGTGTCATGTGACAATGCTGACCAAACTTTTCTCCAGCTACTGCCATCTCTTCTATATAAGAGGATTATCTTAAATCCAATGTGATTTGCTTCTCAAGATATTAAAGGCCCTCTCCCTACCCCCACCCCCAAGAAAACAAGGCAGAAAAAAATAAGTAAAAATTCCATGACTAATAAATGAGCGAGTCCAGGGAAAACTACCTTGGAAAAGAGATATTGGCGATATAAAAGAAAGAAGCAACAAAACAAAGATAGATTTCTGAGTTGATTCTGCAACTGAAGTGATGGGAAAAATAAAGAAGAGATAAAATAAATAGGATTGTAAACACATCATCTTTGTTTTATGGGGTATTTTAGAGCTTTTAGAGATCCTAAGCTATTCTTTGGAACATAAAGCCATCTTTTTAACACCAGTATCCTCCCAGCAATACTGTATGGCTACAACTTATGGAGTACTCAAATCTCCCAAGAATAAAATAGTGAGTTACCCAGGTGGCAATGGAGAGACAAATGGTGAGTGTCAGTAGGCTGTAGTATTATTACCAAAGATAATGTGCATATAAGTAATGGCATAACACATCAACCAAGAAAGTGTAATCAGAAGAGGAGGTGGGTCAGTCATATAGCCAAAGAGAAAGAGAACAGATAGTCTGAGTGTTGCATTAGTATACCCGGCATTTTTAAAAGACTTTGAACAACTCTTTAGCAGATGGCAGAATAGAAGGGATAGGAAGCCATGAATGGGTTGCAATCTACACTGTTAGTGGAAGTACCCACATAGATGAGATCCACAGCTCATTTAAAGTTATGAACACACTAAAAGAATGTAAAATTTTAATTCAATTTTAAAAAACCAAATAAGATGTTGATGAACTTACAAAAGTGAGAATCAACACAGGAGAGTTTAAAATATCAAAGAAGTTAGAAGGTGAATAGTTTAGTAAATATCAATGGATGACGGTTATAAAATCAATGAAAAAGTCCAGATTATCTCATAATTCAAAAACAATTAATGACAATTAAAGATAAATAATCACCTTAGAAGACAAAATGAAGATAAAATAATAGCTTTAGAACTTGAGATTAGTAGGTTACCTGGGAACCCAAATAAGAGAGAAAAAGAAGAAGAAAAAAACCAGAATATCTTCTGTTTTTCAATGAGGAAATACCCACACTCAGCAACATCTGCAGCTCAGAGTCTTAGAGAGGTACTTGGGGGACTGAGAGACCTGGCTAAGGTCCCATAGCCAATATATGTCAGAGGAAGAATTTTGACTCAATTGTATCTTACTTTAAGGGTCCTTTTATTCACTACCCAATGCTGCCTCTTTATTCTATATTAGAAGAAATTGAAGAAAATTTCCTAGACCTGCTAACAATAATTCCACAAATAGTTAAAATTCACAGCATTTCAGGATGAAGAAATATCAAAATCAAGTTTGTAAGATACACACTTCTCAAATTTCAAAATGGTGAAGACCATGAAAGAATTCTTAACGAATCAAGAAAAAAAATACAATAAAATACTGATTTGCTTTTCCCCAGCTTTCAGTGATGCCGTAAGAAAAAAAGACAGTATTGATTAGCTTAACAGATTAGTGTATCAGAAGAAAGTCACAGACTATTTATATTAATGAATACAGATGATATTAATGAGGACAGATGAAAATACTAAAATACTAAATCAGTAGAACAAGTATGTATTGCTATAGGAGTGTATAGCCAGCTTCTCTTAAGATGCCGAATAGGACCAGGGTTTATACTGACTGACAATCATCTCCTGGATATGACTTCTGTCATATCCATAGGCCTTTATATGACCTAGGATATGTATGTCAATTAATCTCTCTACTTATGCTCCTATCTACTGATTGAAATTACCTTCACCTCACAACTGTCAACTAGCATTTAGCACAGTGCCAGGGATATAGTCAGTACTTAATATATGTTTGGTGACTTGACTATAGTCTCTACTCAGGCATCTTTATCTAAGTGGCAGAGATAAGCTCAAAGGATGCCAAGGCCTCCTCCTTCCTGAGTGTCAGGAGACATGAAATGAAAGGCTGGAGTTATTTCTCAAAGATTCAGTGTTTTCCAAAGAGATTCAGGTTTCCATTAATGTAAGATGAAAAGTGTGAAAGACAGTAGCCAAATAGGGACAAAGGAATAGCAAGAAGAGGGGGAGGGGAGAGGGAAGGGTGTTTTTTCATCTGAGAGGACGACACAAAATCCTTGATTTTAGAAGAGCAGGAGGTACAATCTGCCAGCCATGACTACCAAGGTACTACTTGGTTGGGGACTTTATCTTTCAAGGACCTGTGATAATGGAGGGTGGTATGGATACTGTGGCTTTTATTGTGACTTTTAAAAATCAATCTTATGTTATCATTTTGTTTAAAGTATAATGATAATTTCTAAAAGGAAATTATATTGGAGATTTTCTGCAATAGGATTATAGCTTCTCTCCCCAAACACCAAGGAGCTGGATAGTGATCAAGAGAGTTTCCAACTTTATTTAGGTTCTCAAGGACTGAACTGGGTTTTCATGGCAGCAGCTCAGTAGTTGTATTCTAAGATGACACGGGATGAGGTTTGCTAATATAACACATCCTATGAGTAAACACACTTGACTTGGTTCTGGGTTGGGTCAAGTAGCTGAGTCCCTGATCTTTTGAGCATTCAGTCTGGTGTCTCAGTTTGTAGTTAGCAGCAGCACCAGCACCTTACCTAAGGTTTCAGTCTTTTCAGCTCCAAAAAAGTATTTAGTTAATAAAGTAACTATTTTTTAATGATACAAAACAAACAACGCACTCAACTGAGTTGTGTTCTCTATCTCCAGATGTGTAGTTGACATACTTATTATCATTTCCAAAGAAACAGAGAAAAAAGTGGGAAAAGGAGTGGAATTGAACTTTTCACTTGAATAAAATGACATTTTGGGATAGGTAGCACCTTTCCATGCATATGGACGTTTATGTGAATGCTTAGATTTGATTTTTTTCATGTTTTGGTCAACTTTTAGAAATATTTCTAGTAGGAAAGAATAATATCTTTCCAAGTCTAGAGTTTAGTGTATGAAAAATTGTTATGATGTGAGGAATTCTCTTTTTTTTTTTTTTGGTCTCACAACCAAAAAGGGAAAGTGAAAACATAAATTACCAAAAATTAGAAATGAAAAAAATAAAGAAATTATAACAAATACAAAATCAATTAAATATATAATCAGCAAATATTACATATTGCCCACATAATTATTTGGAAATTCAAGTGAAATGGATGACTATTTTTTGAAAAAATGTAAATCACCCAATTGTACCAATAAGACAAACTTTGATAAGCAAATTTCAAAAGAAGAAATGAGGCACATCATCAAAATTAGGCTAGAAGAGTTTGTGTATAAATATTTTCAGAATTTCAAAGAACAAATGATTCCTCTACTACTAGGTTATAGATTATTTGTAAATACAGGACAAAGATGGGCTAACACCCAACTTTTTGTAAGGCAAGTGTAATCTTTTATCTAAAACATGATAATATTAAAAAAGAAAGTCATAGACAGCTTATATTAATGTATATAGATGAAAAATACTAACGATATTGCTAAGGATTTCAGTACTTTTGGAAACTATGATTAAATAAAATGTTTATCCTACCAGGACTCCAATAATGGTTCAACATTAGTATAGTGTCTCACTTAAGGCCCTTCCTCCAACCTTTACTTTCACCTAGGAGTTGAGGTTCCAAAATAAGTACAGCTGACTACTGCTACTCAAAGTCCTGGGGTAATCCTTAGGCTTTATAATACTTTCACTCATGAGCTCCCATGAATGTGCTTCCAGTTAGCACCATTCGAGTAGACTTTAACTCCCTTTCAGCAAAGGGTATTATCTAAGGTAGTATAGGAGAGAAGGGAGAGAAAAGATGAGAGAAAAATTGAAAAAAAATGCATTTATGAAACACAGAACCATCTATATAATGGAGAAATATTTGAAGTATTCCTACTAAAAAGGTAAAAAAATAATAAGTATCCATGCTAATCACTTCTCTTTAACACAGTATTGGAAATGCTAGCAACTGCATGTCTTATTTAGAAAATTCTTCACATTTAACAACAAAAATTAAGAATTAATTAATTAATTAATGATTCTAGGAAGATGACAGTGTAGAAGACAAATCTGCAATGATACTTTGCCTTCTTATATCCTATTAACAAAGAACAAGAAAACAGTATAAAAAAATCTATTTATGACAAAAAAACCTCTAGATATCTTGAAATTAACTCATCTACATACATTACTTAGGACAAAAGTGCAAAATCAAACTTAGAAACAGAAGCTGATAAACATAATTGGCAGAATTTTATAATCACAGATATGTCAACATCCAGTTGTGTTTCCAGAGGCCCTATTATGAATGTCATAACAATAACCACATAGTAACAATAACAATATTCCCCAAATTAATTTTATTGATTTAATGCAACACCAAAAAGTGGTTTAATTTTTTTTTAATAGATTCACATAGGACTTCCAGCCAAGATGGTTTTTGGAAGTGGAGGCAAACTGTCCACCTGCCATATTCCCACTCCAATAAAACTGAAGTTCACACAAGACTAAATAATGACCAAGAATTCCAATAAGAAACTACAATAAGTCACCTCTTGTACTCTAAAACTGCTGAAGAAGTCATCCATAAACTCAAAGGCAATAGGAAAGGTGCCCACCAGCAAAGACACTGCCAGTACAGAGTACAATCTCTGGATGACCAGAGATGGGTAAAGGACATATAGAACCTGTGTTTCCTGAAGTCAAGGGATTCCCTGAAAAAGTAATCAAAGACCAGACAGGAAACCCTAGGTAGCAGCAGTGAACAGTAACCAACATGGTGCTGCAATACTAAGACTAGAACAGAACAGACCTTACCTAAAGTAAGTAGAAACCCTTGAACCATAACCCTCAAACTCAAAGGTTAGGGAAGAAGGAGGATGAGACTAATGCCAGAAGGTGGATATCAACACAAGAAATAAGGTGATTTAGCACAAGGTCAAGCAGGATTAACTACGCAACCCAAAAGAACAGAAGGAAAAGGAGCCTGACCATATCACAAAGCCCAATTCAGGAACTAAAGCTGGAGAGATGAATAAATCAGAGGAAAGATAACTAGTATCAACAATTGTTGCAAATCTAAAAAGAACCAAAAGGAAAGAGTAATTCCATTTTAAAAATGTACTCAAAAAGATATGGATTTTTCATAAGGACTACATGATTTCTTAGAAGAAATGATACAAGAGATAAATAAAAGAAATGAAAGCTCTGAAAGAAAGAATTGGAGGAAGAAGTACTGCAGAGGAGAAAGTGGTAAGCTTTACTCAAGAAATAGAATCCCTTAAAATTAGAAAAAACAAACAAAAATCAACAACTCCATGAGACAACAAGAAATAGTATAATACAAAAGATTGAAAAAACAAAGGAAAAAGGGGGAAATGGAAGAAAAGATCTGATGTAAAAACCAACAGACCTGGAAAACAGATCAAGGAGAAAATTTAAGGATTGTTAGACTTCCCTGAAAATGACTATTTAAAAACAAACAAATCCTGGACAGTATATTTCAAGAAACCGTAAGAAAAACTGCTGAGATCTATTAGAACAAGAGGGCAAATTAAAGTAGAAAGAATCAGTCACCTCCTAAAAGAATCCCAAAAGAAAGAGTCTTTGGAATGTTATACCAAATCTGAAAACTTCCATGTCAAAGAAAAAAGTACTACAAGCAACTAGAAAGAGATTCAGATACCAAAGAACCACAATCAGGATCACACTGGACCTGACAGCTTCTCCTAAAAAACAGAGTAGATCTTAGAATATTCTGAAAGGTAAAAAACACAAGCCTACAACCAAGAATAACTTACTTTGCTGAGTAGAATCCTACAGGGGAAAAATTGAGCCTTTCATAGGCTAGAGCACTTTCAAGCATTTTTGATGAGAGAAGAGAAGGAATTTTAAGCACAAGAACATAGAGAAACCTAAAAAATTATATTTATTAAAGCAATTAGAAGGACATACACGATGACGTAGTGCTAACATTCTAATGGAGAAGAAACCAAGTGTCCCTTCAGAAGCTCCATATTTTCAAAATGTACTGAGGGAGTTAATTAAATAAGAAAAACAAGAGGTTTGGGGGATAGATTGATTCTCTCCAGAGGATTCTGAGAATGGAAAGAGAAGGGAAGAAAAAAGGGGCATACAGTACAGCAAAAAGGAGAAAGAAGGTGGTGGGGATTTATTATTGCTAATAATTCTCATAACTGGGATTGTTGAGAGGAAGGAGTAAGAGAAATGGACATTGAATGACTCACTTTCTTATGAAATAAACAAAAACCCCCCATGTAACCCAACACAAGTACAATTTGGCTTAGAAATAATACCTCTAACCCAGAAAAATAAGCAGGATTGGACGTGGGAGCAGGTTAGGAGAGAGGATAATCCTAGGAAAGGAATAGTCATAAGAAAAAAAAATCTTCTTGATCCTAAAGGAGGGAGGGGGCTTGATAAAAAAGGGAGGACGGGGAGGAATGAGAATCTAAGAACGTGCCTTAGATGGCCACTTAGACAATTAGAAGGTGGTTGATTGAACTGTGATGTATGATGAGACATTAATGTGCCATAAGAAATTATGAAAGCGACTATTTCAGACAATTCTGAATAGGATGAAGGGAGTGAAGAGAGCAGAACCAGAGCCATTTATTCAAACATGGTCCCCACGCACCCAACACAGAGTGATTGGTATTACTAAATAGTAATTGTTTCTCTTTCAGTCAGGAACCCTGAGGGTCTTCTCCTCCCACTTTGATTTTTTTTTATTAAAAGGGCCATCCCTAGAGTAACTACTTAAAGAAGCCTATTCATTGAATAGGTGTATTTCACTCAAAGGGAGAATGTGACAAGACCTTAGCCTGAAAGGGTCAAGGTCTCCTATTGCATCCTGGGCCATCTCCAGCCGTCCTGATGAATATATCTGGTCACTGGATCCAGATGGCTCTGGAGGAGAAAGTGCAGTTGATGACCTTGCACAGCCCTCCCTCACTCAAATTAAAGTCAACTGCAAGTCATGTCATCACCTTGATGTCATGGTCCTCTTCGAGAACGAAGGACAAACACATTGTAAAGAAATTTCAACTTTGAAATATTTAAGAACTCTAATCAATGCAATGTCCAACTGTGTTTCCAGAGAACCCATTGTGAAACATGTTCTCCTATTTCGTATCAAAGAGGTAATGGACAGAAGGAGTAAAAAGAGTACTACATTTTTGGACAAGGTTTATTTATTATAAGAGGTATTTTCTTCTTAGGTTTTGGGAGAAAGGGTTATAGTTATTGGTGCAAAAAAGGACTGCTGAACTTTTTGTAAAATACACATAAGAGAACAAAAGAAAATTCAGAAGAAAACATCCAAGCAGGATAAATTTGAAAATAATATGTGGAATTTATTATATATCTTTTTTTAAAAAAAAAAAACAAGCATTAAGACATGAAAATTCATGGTTTCATATAGAATTCTCTTTTTCATTGTCTGCTGTATGTATCAAAATGTTCTTTTTGGGTAGTTAAGAGTTTTCTTTTAAAAAGAAAATTTTTTAAAATTAGAACTAGATAGGATCATAATGGAATTTATATGGAAAAAGACAAAAATCAAGAGTTAACTTTTTAAAAAAGATGAAAATGAACTTAACCTTCCAGACTTTAAAACATATAACAAAAAAAAATTCTTATTAAAAACTATCGAGTACTGGGCAAATTGTTGAAAAAAGAGCACTGGACTAGAAAAGAAATTACAGGAATAGAGCTAAATACATCCTAAATATTAGTATTTCATAAAACTGTAGACAATGAAAACTGGCTAAAGGATTTATTATTTAGTAAATGTTAGGATAGCTGACTAGGAATATGATGAAAAATAAATACCATCACTTTATATTTCAATAATTCCTAGTACCAGAGAGAATTAAACATAAATGGGTCATTAAAGAAAAAAAGAATATATATTTTCCCATTTGCAAAAAGGCAGTAACATTTAAACTATTAAACAAATAGAAAAGAATCATGGAGGATACAAGAGATTAATTTGATTATATAAAAAAGAAACAAAAACAAGATAATCAAGGTAAAAGGAAAATATTGGCAAAATATTCACAGTAGTTATAACAAACAAAATTTAAGATCTACAATTTATAGAAACAAAAATATTTAAAAGCAATTTAGAATGATCAAAAGAAATACAGAAGCAATTTACAAAGAATGATATATACATTGTAAACAATCATTTGAAAAAAATACACTCTCTCAGTAATAATGAGGAATACAGTTGAATCAGATGATCAGGAGAGTTGCACATTTTCCTCCTTTCCCTAACCCCCATCTGTTGAATTGGGACACGTTCACTCTGAATCAGTTGTTCCTCCTTCATTTTCAGAGGACCAATGACATCACAGGGTGATGTCCTGACTCAGTCAAGATTTGGATTTAAGTAAGTTGTACAAAGTTGTCAGCCTCTCTCTTTCTGAGTCATCAAAGTTCCAGTGGCAAGACGAAAGTAAAGATGACTCCTGATGGCCCCTTCTTTGATGTCTGACCAAGCTCTGAGCACTCCACAAGTGCCTTCCTTTAGCTGCCTTATAGCTGTTTGAACAAATTCTTCCTGTCCATCCATTATGCTGGGGGAAGTCTTCACATACTTGGAGCAGACGATTCCCAACTCACAGGCAGGTTTGAGGCTTGTTGGTTCCCCTCAACTTGATTTAGCTCATATACCAAGATGGTTTTAACAGTGTGGCCACTGTGCATGCTACAGCTTTTTGGAGCCAAAGGTAAGAGTTGAGTGCTGTGCCAGGTGGACACCAAAGATGGATGGGCAGCCCTGAAAATGGCTCAGCAAGACCTTACAAATGTAGGCAGTGTCAATGTCATTTCTGTTGTCTATTTTCTGTTTTTGATAGTCACTTCAATAGGTCAGGATCATGTATTTCAACTTTACACCATATGTTTTCTTCATAATTCTCACTTAAAAAAATTAATTCTATTCATAGTGAAGAATAAAACAACTTGCTGCAGTGATGATCCAGTTGTGGTTGAACAACATGAATTTGTAATGTGCTGACTCTTCTATTTACCATGAGCTGACTGGATTCATTCCAAATTCACATTATCCATTTCACTAATTGATTCCCTATCTAGCTTTCCATAAAAACTCTTGTAAACCTTCTCTTTCTTGCTCATATCCCCTCCCCACTTTCTTCTCCCTATTCTCCCCTAACTGAAGACTTTACTTCCTAATTTACTAAAAAAATCAGACCATTTGATATGTGCTGTCTTTTCTCCTAGGAAGAGCTAGATGGCTCAATGGATAGAGTGCTGGGCCTGGGGTCATGAAGACCTGAGTACAACTTTGCCCTCAGACACTTGCTAGTTTGACTATGAGGTGGCTCAGGAGAGTGCTGGATCTGGAGTTAGGAAGACCTGAGTACAAATTTTGCCTCAGGCACCTACTAGCTGTGTGGCCCTGGGCAAGTCACCTATCCAATGTTTGCCTTAGTCCACTGAAGGAGGAATTGGCAAACCACTCCAGTATCTTTGCCCACAAAACCCCATGGACAGCATGATCCTCGGGGGTCATCAAGAGTCAGACAAAACTAAACAACAACAAAATAGCTCTTTTCTCCCATGCTCTTCATCCCAAAAATACTTGACATCCTCTCCTATTCTCTCTTTCTTTCCCCCAGTCTAATAAAATAGTGGCTCCTTTTACTGTCAAGGCCAACTCCTACAAAAGCACTTTACGTCATCTACATAGACACCTTCTTTGTCGGGCTCAGCACTGAAGGACTTCTACTTCTGGATGATGAAGCCATGTCTGGAGGGTCATTCAGAGGATGACGTGTGTATGAATGAGTGCATGTGACAGTCCCTTGCTGAAGAACACAGTCAACCTGAAGCTCCTGGCTGGTTCTCTTGGTCCCCTTTCCTGGGAGCTAAGTTGAAGAGCACTTGGCAAATGAGCAGGAAGAACTGCCCATTCAGTAGACTTTAAAAGGAAAATTTACTTGGACTCACTGACCGTCTTCTTCTCTTTTGAGTATTTTGTCTAGGACTGTCCACAAAGTAGGGAAGGGAATCACTCTCCCTTCCCTTCTTCCCTATAGCAGCTATGGTCTCACTTCACGTACTCACTTAGGGGGAGGTAATGCCCATTGAGTGGATAGACTTTGCACAGCCCTCCCTCACTCAAAACAAAGTCAAGTACAAGTCATGTCATAGCAGCTATGGTAACTTATCTTCACATTGCAGTGAGGACGTCTGCTTGCCTAAATGAGTCATTGGATTTCACGTCCTTGGCTGCCTCTTCTGCTCTGTGTTTATTTTCCTGAGCACAGGTGACTAAACATTCATCCTGAGATGAGACAAGTATTGCTAGCCATGCTGGATGTCAGCCATCATCCTCATTTCCCCCCTCCCACAACCTGCCCCTGAATCCTGCAGCTGTGATAGGGGAGCTTTTAAATGATCTTAGTACAAAGATTCCACACTTCTTCCTGGCCACTTCTACATCTTGCTGCCATATGCATAATCCCACCCTTTCTGTTCCCCTTTATGCATGGTGGTCTTCCCCACTAGAATATAAACTCCTTTAGGGCAGAGACTGTCCTGTTTGTTGGCATTTGTATCTTCAGCACTTAGCACAGCCCCCGGCTCATTGGAAACACTTAAATTTTCTCCTTCATGAGTTTGGAGTACCTCAATGCTGACTGGTAACACTTTCTACAGTCACATACTTCTCAGAGGAGGCATCCACCACCAGGATGATAAGCCATGTATTGGCCTTCTTGACACCAACAGGCGCCCAATGACCCTCAGCTACAGATGTGGCTTCCCTTGGCTTCAGTCATGGAGTGTGAAGCAGGTTACCAAAGCTTGGAGGCAGAACACGCTTCTCAGAGGCTGAAGCTGGTTGAGACCTTTAAGACCATTTTCATGCCAATTGCCTTATTCTTCAGATGAAAACTGAGAAGTAAAGAAGGTCATATGCAGAGGGAGAGGAGGAGCCAGGTGAAGTGATGTTTGTCTAGGCCTCCTTCTGCCACCTGAGGCTCACTTTTGAGGCAAGATGAGGACCTCACTCTCAGAGCTCATCTGACATGTTTCCTCACCTAGAGCTCCTTCTGGCCTTTCCCGGTTAAGGGTCTTCTGAGGCTTCTTGGGATGGGATGCTCATCACCTCCCACTCTGGCGCATTCTGCTCCAGTGTGGAGCCATGATTGGGTTTCCATTGAGTTGACCCTGTCCTTCAGTGCCATTCATCTTTCCTAGGAAGCCTTCACAGGCCCAAAGATGGCACCAGGTCTTTCCTTGATGGAGAAGTTGTGACTCCTGCAGCAGATGGCCACCTGAGGAGCCTCCAGGAGCCTTTGGCTTCCTCTGGATGCTTGCCTCCCCATTGGTGTCTTTGCCAACAAGGGCCTTCAGTTTTCAGAGCTGGGCACAGGCCTTAGGCTCTCTGCAGCCTCATGGCCTTTAGCTTTTCTGTCCTGCCACCAAAAATATTTTTAAAATCCCACTTTCCCCAGTTAACAAGAATTCCCCCTCTCACCTTGGACCCCACATTGAGCGATAAAAAAGCAAGCACTCCTGACAGAGGTGTCTAGGCCTCTGGGCTGGCCCACAGAGGCTTTGCTCGCAGTCTGGTCCCTCTGGCCTGAGACAGGGCACAGTGGTCCCTGGGAATCGCTGCTGGTCAGAAGGGGCTGATCTGCACAGTGCTGTGTAGATGATGCTCTCCTGGTACTGCTCTCTTCTCCCTGGATCAGGTCAGACTCTTCCCCCTTCCCTGTCAAACGTCCTTTTGTACTTCCTGGAAGCACAATGATGTAGGTATGGGGGATGCCTTCATTTCCAGATCTTGGCACCTTGGTGTCCTTTTCTGCTCTCTGGACACTGGACTCCCTGCTGTGTTCTCAGCAGTGCACTCCCCATCTTGTGTCAGTGTGGTTTTCTGAGGCAGCTCAGAAAATCAGATAAATAGCCATTTATCTTTAATAACTTGGCAGTTGTAAGGCAGCTGTGGGAGTCAACGCAGAGTTCATGGAATCGACCTCCCTACCCCAGTCTTTCTCTCTTTATCCCTGAGAAATGCTTTGCAGAGAAACTAGGGGAACGAAATCTGCAGGATGGGATGGTGACCTTGGGCCTGGCAGGACTTGGGTGTGTGGGTGGATCACAGACCAGGAGCTGGCATCAAGGTCAGTGCAAAGAAGAAACTGAGGCCCAGAGAGGCCATGTCCCCAGGGAGTAGGGGACGGAAGTGGCAAGTCCAGCCACAGCCCAAGAGTTTGTTAAAATGACTTTAATAGATATTATTGCCCAGATAATCACCACCTTCCACAGTCTGGAGTGCCCTGGCTACAAAAGATAAGTGTGTCCCTGCTCTCCAGCAGCTTCCATTCTGGTAAAGAGATGGTGATTGATCTTTCTTGGTGCAGTGGCTGTATTACTGTCCAAGGGGAGCCACTGTTGGGTTGATTGTCCAGAGGAGACCACCAAGTTAGATGGTTGGATGGGCAGTGAAGCATGGTGCATGGTTGGGGCTGGCCAGTCCTGTGGCCCATGTAGTAACCCTGGCTGATTCTCCAGTCAGGACAGTATGGCCTCAGGGCTGTGGGTCTAGAGCCAGGGAATTGTCACCTGAGCCAATTAATTGAGGCAAATAGAGAATAACAGTTGTGGTTCAGGTGAGTTAGGGACTCCCCTGACATTTGAACAGGAGCAGAGGTGAACCACCAATGCCCCATGTCTCCCCCTGGGCCCCTGGGCCTGGGGACCCTGTGGTGCTACAGACTTGCGTGGCCCCTTTTCTTGTGGCTTGGCCGCCTAGGTCTTATCTAGCCACTAGACTGAAAGGGTCAGGGTCTCACATTGCATCCTGAGTCATCTCCAGTCATCCTGATGAATTTCTGGTCACTGGATCCTGATGACTGAGGAGGATAAAGTGATGCTGGTGACCTTGCACAGCCCTCTCTCACCCACTGTGAGTCATGTCATCATCTTGATGTCATGGTCCTCTTTGAGAACAAAGGACAAACACAACCAGCCATGCTTACCCAGCTGGCTACAGCATCTGTAACCTGAATTGCTATCAGGACAGTACAGACAAAGAAACTGAAATCTGCTTCCACAAAGACTCCCGCGGATCTTCATCTCCTGGAAAATTATTACAGAAGTGATGGGTAGCATGTCTGATGGGTTATCTATACTTATTCATGAGTCCTTTGCACCTGGAGTCTCTTTCTTACCTTTCAAGAAGCATATTAAGAGCAACATGTCACTATTTCATGTTTATAGATTGATCAGTTTGGGATTAAGCAAATTTTGTGTTTTACGCATATCTCTTGTGGTAGAGGATATGAATCACCATTTACTATCTGATTTCTACTAGATTTGTACAATGGGTCCCTTTTTTAGAAGAGACTCAGTTAATTGTTTTTGGGGAGATCCAAGATGTGTCATACCTAGATTTAAATTTTCTTTGAGGTGCCAGGGTGGAGACATAATGAGCCAGAGTGCATGAGATCCTCACTCTTTGGGGTCAAACTCCCATTCACCCAACTCTGGCCTCAGTTCAGTCTGATTGAGTTCTCAGCTTAGGCTTCTCATAGCAAAGGGTCACCTAGAGGCGTGTGTTGTTGTTCAATTGTTTTCAGTCATGTCCAACTCTTTGTGACCTCATCTGGGATTTTCTTGGCAGAGATACTAGAGTGGTTTGCTGTCTCCTCCTCTAGCTCATTTTACAGTTGAGGAAACTGAAGCAAACAGGGTTAAGTGACTTGTCCAGGGCCACACAGTTAGTAAATGTTTGAAGTCAGATTTGAACTTAGGGCATTTTCCCCAACCAGTTACTTGCCTTTGGGTCCTTTGTCAAGAGTATGGTATACTCTGGGGACCTGTAAGATCTCAGTTCCTCCAATCAAGGGAGAAGAGTTTACTCCCTGGCCTGGCCCTAGGCTGAGAGTCAGATCAGCTGCTCAATTCTCCCAGGGGCTTTAGGCAGGGGTGGGGCTGAGGTTCAACCTGGCCTTCACCACTGCCACTGAAGCCACCACCCTGCTGCCTCTGCAGTGGCCTGGAGCCCGGACTAGGGGAGAACCCTGCTCCCTTGTCATGAAGGTGAAAAAACTCTCTCACTGACCTTTGAAGTGTTTTTGGCACCTGTGGGTTGAGGGATCTGTGAACCTCTGCTGCTGCTTGGGATTCTACCTCCAAGGTCTGCTCTGGCCCTGCACCATGAAGTCAAGGCTGGGCTGTGCTCTGCTCTGCGTCCAGTGTGACACACCTTTCCCATCAGCCTTCCAGGTCACCCTGGGCTGGAAATCTCCACTCCATCATTCTGTGGCTTCTGCTGCTCTAGAATTTATTGAGAGTCATTCTTTACAGGTATTTTATAGGCTGTGGGGGAAGAGGTAGAGTAGGTGCTCTTTCTACTCTACTATCTTGGCTCTGCCCTACTATATGTAATTGGAAAAAAATAAAAGCTATTAAACAAAATAATTTACAAAAGTTGATGAGTGAATAAATGTAGTGTTGTAATGAAATACTTTTCTGATATTAGAGAATTTTACTAAACTGTTTCCTCTCTTTTTTAATTCTTTGTTATCATTGTTATTTGGAAGGGAGAAGAAGAAGGACATGTTGGAAAATGCAGGTGATGTATTTTAATAAAAATGTACTTGAAAATGAAAAGAGAACAATTTTAACAGAATACTAAAATGTCATTAAAATTATATGAAAAACTTGAAGGCAAAAAAAGTCAAATAGGTAAAACATATATTGTCCTCTAAACAAGGCAATATGCTGTCTGTACATTATCATTTGATCTTCACAATAACACTGTGAAATAGGTACTAGTACTAAATAATAATATTCATAATAATAATAATTAGCAAGTGAAATGTATATTGTCTTCTAAAGACGGCAAAATATTTCATGTGTATTATCATGTGATCAGCTGTGCTTATTTTACTTATAATTATTAATTTTCTTAGTAATAGAATCATTACGCTATCCCATTTTACTGATGAGGAAGCTGGGGTCCAGAGAAGTAAGTGACTTGTCCAGAATCACAGGTTTATATCTGAGGTGGAATTCAAGCCTCAGTATCTTCCAAGTGCAGCTCTCTACATACTGAGCCATGTTGCCTTTGAGAGCCAAAAGAACAGTACACACAGTCATTACAACTATATAAAGGGAGAAAACACACACACGAAAACAGAGATGAATGAACAGATTGGAAGGTGACAGAAATGGAGTAATCAATGAGCTGTCATGTATATATCATACATAGAAACTAATTTTAAAGTATAAGTAGTTCTAAATGTATGTTTATTTGGTTCTGTTGCTGTTTAAAGTTAACTGTATTGTAATTTTATCTAATGAAGCTTCAAGAGTTTCAGAAGTGATTAGGTTTTGTTTTCAGAAAGAAGATCTAAGTAGTTTCTTGGATGCATATGAAAGAACAGTGGATTGAGCACCAAAGAAGCTGAGTTCAAATTCTACTTACTTACTACTTGTGTGACCTTGGACAAATCACTTCCACTCTGAGTTATTGTTTGTTTTTGTTTTTAACTGTAAAATGAAAGGCTGGGAATGGATGACCTCAGTGATCCTTTCCAGGTTCAAATCTACAATTTTATAAGTATATCTTCACCAAAATACAGAGTGCCACAAAAGTCTTACTGCATTTAGGCTATCAAAAAGTTTAAAAGAACTCATGATGGAAAATGCCATCTACATCCAGAGAAAGAAGGAGTCTGAATGCAGAGACAAGGAGACTATTTGCTTTTTTTGGTTTTTTCTTTCTCGTGGTTCCTCCCATTTGTTCTAATTCTTCTATACAACATGACTAATGTGGAAATATGTTTTATAGAAATGAATATGTAGAGCCTATATCAGATTGCATGTCGTCTTCGAGAGGGGGAAAGAGGGGGAGAAAATTGAAAACTTATGGAAGTGAATGTTGAAAACTAAAAATAAATTAACTCAGAAAAAGTTTAGAACTATGCTAAGGAATGGCTGGTATAGCAGCTGATTTCTATATTTAACATGACTAATATCTATGAAGTATAATAGTGCATAGGACAACCATTTGGAAAGAGCTGGAGGCTTATACTGGAGGAGAAATGGGAGTGACTTTGCATTCATTCTTTTGATTTCCTTTTGTATTCCCTCCTCTGTCTTAGAATACCAAGGCTTCCTCCTAAGAGAAGTTGCACCTCAGAACAGGAAAGGTTCAAGACCTTTGCTGTCTCTGAAGTTAATTTTTGTAAAGTTTCAAGATTTTTGTCACTGAAGATTTCCATTCTGACTTGAGGAGGGTGGGGAGAAACCAGGAGGTTGCTGGGGTTTTTTTTAAGTAAACTATCAAAACTATTTGGTACTTGCTAAGAAATAGAAAGGTAGATCAATGGAACAGAGTAGACATACAATTTATAGCAGCAAATAAACATAATAACTTTGTATTTTATGAGTGTAAAGACTTAAGATTTTGGAATAAGAATTCATTAGTTGATAAAAAAAAAAAGTTGAAAAACGGAAAGCAGTATGGCGGAAACTGAGCATAGATCAGTATCTTAGAGTGATATTATAAGAAAATGAAGAAGAAGAACATGGAACATATTACTTATCAGACTTATGGATACATGAACAATTTGTGACTAAAAAATAGAGAGCAAAGGTAAGTATAAAATGGATCATTTTGATTATCTTAAATTTAAAAGTTTTTGTACAATATAGCAAAGATCAGAAGAAAAGCAGAAAACTGGGGAGAAAATGTTACAGTTTTTCAGATAAAGATCTGATATAAAAATATTTAAAGAATTTTATGAAATCTGTAAGAATACAAATCATTCCCCAATTGATAAATGATCAAAAGATATGAGCAGTTTTCCAATAAAGAAATCAAAACAATTTATAGTCATGTGAAAAAATGCTCTAAATCATTGCTGATTAGAGAAATGCAAATTAAAATAATTTTGAGATATCATTCTACACCTGTCAAATTGGCCAACATGATTGAAAGGGAAAGCAAAAGATGTTGTAGGGGCTGTGGAAAAATGAGGACACTAATCCATTGCTGGTATAATTGTGAACTGATCCAACCATTTTGGAGAACAATCTGGAATTATGCCCAAAGAGTTATTAAACTCTTTGATCCAGTAGTACCACTACTGATCCTATTTTCAAAGATAATTAGGAGAACAGAAAAAGAATCTATGTGTTCTAAAATGTTTATAGCAGCTCTCTTTGTGGTGGCAAAGAACTGGAAATTGCAGGGATGCCCATCACTTGGGGAATGGCTGAACAAGTGGTAGTATATGATTATGGGGGAATACTACTGTATTCTAAGAAATGATGAGCTCAATGATCTTAGAAAAATATGGAAAGACTTGCATGAAATAAAAAAGAATGAAATAAGCAGGACCAAGAGAATATTGTATATAGTAATAGCAACATTGTGTTAAAAATTACTTTGAGTGAATAAGTTAGACTATTATAAATATCCAAATTAACTATAAAGGGGATATGAAAAAAGATACTATCTGCATCCAAAGAAAGAACTAATAAATGGATATGTAGAATAATTTTGCATACACATATATATACATATATATGTATACATTTTATATATATATATATGCCTATTTGTGTCTAATGTTAACCATCTCTAGGGCAGAAGAGGGGATAGAAAAAAGGAAAAAAACCTTTTATGTGATATTTTGTTGTATATTTCAAAGGAATAAAAAGTTGTGCATAGTAGATTTCCAGTTTTACGTATAATCATCATTTTTATTGTGCAGTGTTCTGGAAATGCTTGTTTTATTACATAAATTAAAAATAAAATATATTTTTTAAAAAAGTAATTAACTATTTTGATTTTCAGTCTTGTTCTTAGCCTTGTCTTAATATCAACGAGGTTTATTTATGAGCAAGAAAAAGTCCTAACATGAGAGGCCTAGCCCTTAATATCTTTCAGTTGCCCAAGCTTGCATGGATGTGTTTATATTATAGGTATGTTAATGATTTCATTCTGCTAACACTCTGTATAAATCTAACAGGACAGGAACTTTATCTGAGTGATAGGGATACAGGGCAAAAATCATCAGATCTACTATATCCTCTTCAGGACTTCTATGTGCCTTTTTAAGACTCATCAAAGCTTCAAGGTAATTTGCAGGGCTGCATTGCTAGCAGCCAGGGATATAATGGGAGTTAAAAAGGAATTTACTCATCCTAACCTATTCTGGTCAACTGAGTGACTTTCCTTGAGGAAGGGAGTCAGGCAGAAAAAAAAGTCTTGACAGCCACCTGAGGGACCTTCTGTGAGTGACTGGATATGGCTGAGGGCCCAGCTTACAAAAGAGCTGAAAATGAGTTGATCAGCTCCCAGGCACACTGGCTAGCAATCTTGCTCTCACAAATGAGTGATGAGAGTCCCTTTGAGGAAGTGGCCCCAGCAGCAAATTTAATGAGATATTAGTAACAGAGAAGAGCAAACAATTTAAGACAGAAAAGAGAAAGGAACGGTAGTACAATGTAGGTAGTTCCTGGAAGATAATCTGCCAGGATACAACCCTAGGAGTATAAATTGCAGCAGAGAATGTTCCATTTCTCACTAACATGGGAATCTGTGGGAGTTTATACCTTTTTTATATAAAATGGGGAAATGATTTCTAATTTCCTTTGTCATTTACTGTCCCAATTAAAAGCTTTACTATTTGGTTTATTATTCTTGTCTGGCCTTTTACTAGACATCAGGTACCCCAATCCATATTTATAGAACTATGAATACCCCCAAGCAGCTAATCCTGAACACTAGGTAATAAAGGGTTCCAGAGTTGTTTGGGACCTGTGCTCCATGCCATACGATCTTACGACCAGTCAGAACCCAGAAAAACATGAGCTAGAACCTGGGTCAAAAAAAAAAATAATCTTTACTTTCTCCAATTGGTTTTCTATAGGAATGATCCAATGAAACTGGAAGGAATAATGAGATTTTGATACAATGAAATGCCAAATCCAGGGGGCAGTGTACTTTCTTCTCCTGCCCATAGCCTTGAGAGCAAAGATTCTCAAGCTTTGTATATTCACAGCCCACTGAACATTTAAGCTGACAACATGATGGGAGAATCAGGAGACTAGACAATGCGCAGTTTCCTTTCAAGATGGATAGTCATTTTTGCCTAGTTCTTTGTGCATTCAATGTCTCACATGTTTTGAGTTTAGTGTTTATTATAATAGGTCAGTTCTGTTTATTTTGTAAATACCATACTTACCAAACTATGTATGCCAGTGAAGTAAAATTTATGTCAAAATAAAGTGTTTATAATTTTTCTTTTATCTGTAATAATAATGATATCCAAACATTTACCCCATACCCTATGAGAATTGTTGCTTTGGAATGGGAATGAGCCCACTATCATCTTGTTAATAGAACAAAAGGTCTCCTGATTAGGTTTCAGTGATGGAGGTTGTCCCATAATTATTTGGTTGATTTAAAGACAACTGTTTGTATCTCCTAGGCATCTAAGAAAGAATAATAAAATCATAGTCTACATTTTAGTTGCAAGTCTGCCAGAAAACAATTTTAATTTAACAACCCAATACTCAAATCACTTCTACCTTAGAGGGAAATCTAAAATGGCATAGTTTCTTCATACTGTCTAACATATCTCTTTCCCTAAGATGATTTGAAGTATCATTTATAGGAATCTTGAAGAAAGAAAATAACAATATATGAAAATGCATTTGGGGATTTAATATTCCAGAATAGTTGACTAATATGATCCTTCTCCATTCTTTTCTAGACCACTCCCCTCAAGGAATCAATGGGACTGTTTTCAGGTAGCTAGTAGATAGAGCTGTGGGCCTGGAGTCAGGAAGACCTTGAGTAGAAATCTGGCCACCAGATGTTCTAGCTGTATGACCCTGGACGAGTCACTTAACCTCTGTCAGCATAAAATGGGGATAAATAATAGTACCTGCCATGCAGGGCTTTCCTGAGAATTAAATGAGCTAATATTTGTAAAGTGCTTAGCATAGTGTCTAGCACATTGTAGGTATTCTAAGTTCAACTACCTACTTCTGTGTGGCTATGAGAATCTAGCAAATAATTTGCATGTGTTTTGACTTTTCTTTCCTTCCTTCTTTCCTTTTTCCTTGTTTAGGCAGTCCTGGAAAGATCCACTCTTCTATAAAATCTACAGATCTATAAAAGAGAACTGACAGACTTGTTAAACCCCATATCCCCTAAAAATATATATTTCCTGAAAAAATTCTGAGACCAAGCAAAGCTAAGCATGGAGCTGGGCCTTGATTGAAAGCAGGAAGAGTCCCAGTATGTGTGCACGTACTCACTTGAGAGCCATTAATGGCTTTCTTAGGGCAAAAGCACATGGGAGCTTTGTGTGCATGCTAATAGGGCCTGAGAGTAAAGTTCATGAAAAATAATATTCCTGAAACCCTGCTTGCTAATTATAGAAGAGTGTGTGTGTGTGTGTGTGTGTGTGTGTGTGTGTGTGTGTGTGTATTTTCCTAAGCAGTTTGAATTTAGAAATTCAATCTTCCAACCAGAGAAAGGAGATTTCTTAGGAAGCACAAGCCTTGAGTCAAAGCAGTGGGGTTCCACTGGGACATCTGGCTTTCAATACTGAAATATGGAGTTCCTGCACAACCAATCAAGGCACTATGCTAGACTATAGGATATAAGTACAAAGAATGAAGCAACTTCTACTAGAAAGGAGTTCACATTCCACTAGGGGATGGGGTGGGGAAGGGAGATAACAAATACATATAATATATATATATATGTCCAGCATAAAGTGAATAAATCTAAATATATTAGAAGTACTTTAATATAAGGTAAGTTGAAAGGGAGGGTACTAGCAATTTGGGGGATGGGGAATGCTTCGAGAAGTGGTGTCTGAGCTGCATCTTGAAGGGAATACACTCGATCACAATGCTTTCCACTGGGGAGAGGCCAGTGCAAATTCAGAGTCCAGATGAAATGTGTGTGAGGAAGAGAGAGAAGACCCATCTGCCTGGATCACAGAGTATGGGGGGTAGTAGGGAAGTATGCCTCTTGGAAAAGAGAAGCAGAATCTCTATATCCTCCTCCCGTTCCCCCACCCATCAGCTGGAGGTTCAATAAGAAATTAAAGCCATAACATAGGGGAGGAAAAAAAATGAACTTTGCTCTTTATTCTTACTGAGATATTCAGACAGTGCAGGTCAAATGGCAAAGGGTTGGCTTGGCTGTCCAGCATTTCTCTTCTGGGAGAGTAAAAGTCACTGGACAATACTACAAGACTGGAGAACTGTGACATGACCTGGTAGGAACATAGAGAATAATTGTATAGCTCGATTGTAGGCTACGAGGAGCTCTTTGATGTGTTTTCTGCAATTGTTTATGAGTTCCTGTCAGTTCTTTGAGTCTTCTGAATTTTTCTGAAGTGGGGCCTTTTGCAGATGGAGTCAAGATGTAGAATAAGAGAATGCATTAGTCTAGCTCTCTATGCATGCTTGTGCTCTCTCTTTCTCTCTCCGTCTCTCTGTCCCTGTCTCTCTCTCTCTCTTTCACACACATGCACACATGCACACATACACACACTCACACACACACACACACACACACACAACTCCTTGACAAAGGACTAGAGAATGCCTCATATTGGATTTCTGATTGAGAAAGCCAGAAAGTCACAGTTAGTCATTTTTCAAGGGCAGGGCAGCTTGCAGAGATGGACAGAGATGTCTGCTGACAATAGGGATAGCAAGAACGAGCAGCAATCATGGCAGGAAGCATTCCAGTGCCCAGGCACTGAAGGAGGGCCAAGACAGGACTCCAGATTATACTTGAGCAAGCACTTGGTGCAAGAAGAGGTGGCCTTTGGCAGCACTGGCACCCAGTGCCCTGGGTCACAGATCCAGGATAGAAAGGAATGATCCTGAGCATTGGCCCTAGCTGTGGCCTGAGCAAGGAACATGTTCTGGGAAGCAAACTGTAGATGTGTGGCTCTGATTCCAGGAGCAGAGCACAGCATCCCAGACCAAAGGGAAGTCAGCAGTTTAGAGAGCCTCTCAGTAGGCCAACAGTGGCTGAGTCAAGCAAAAATCTGCTGAAACTCCCAACTAGAAATAAATCATTAGACCCAAACCTGAGTCACAAACTTGCAGAACTCTGACCAGGCAGGCAGTGAATAGATATGGATCATACCACTTAAAGTGTGTAGGCTCCCAGTCAGAACTATGAAAGCAACAGAAGGATGTGAAAGGACAGAAGTTCAGGGCCAATATCGGTACCCATGAGTGTACCAAGGTCAGCACCAATATTAAGGCCAAAATTAAGAAGTAGGCTGAAAGAATGAGAAACAAAAGAAGCTGATAATAAAGTACCATTGTTGCAGGAGAGATCCAGACACAAACATGGAAGAGAATTGCTCTAAAATATCTACAAGCAAGTTTCGAAGAAAAATGCTTCTTAGACACAAATCCAACAGGAATGCATAGAAGAGTTAAAGATTTAAAGGAGCTAAAAATGATTTTAAAAACTAGGAAAGAGCAGTAGAGAGAAAAAATGTGGAAAGAGGCAAGTTCTAGGGAAGATATGAAAAGAGAATTAACAACTTAGAAAAAGAAGTACAAAACCTTACTAAAGAAAAGAACTTAAAAATTAGAATTAGTCAAATGGAAGTGAATAACTCCATGAGACATCAAGAAATACTAAAATAAAATCAAAAGATTAAAAATGTGAATATCTCATAGGAAAAACATCTGACTTGGAAATTAGATTTAGGAGAAATAATTTAGTAATAAATTTGACTCCCTAAAAGTCACGAACAATAACAAAAAAGGTTAAATATTACATTTCAAGAAATCATGAGAGAAAACTCCAAATGTCTTAGAAACCAGAGGGCAAGTTGGAAATTAAAAGACTCCACCAGCTACCTCCTAAAACCCCTAAATGGAGACTCTCAGAAACATTATAGCCAAAATTCAGAGTTCCCAGATCAAGGAAAAAATACTGCTAGCCATGAGAAAGAAAAAATTCTAATGTCAAGGAGCCACAACTAGAATCACATGAGATTTAGCAACCACCAATATAAAGAACAGAGAGCTTGCAAAATGATATTCCAGAAGAAAAAGGATCTAGGCTTACAAACGAGAATAACCTACCCAGAAGTCTCAGTATAATCTATTGGGAGGGGGCAGTGAGTGTGATGTGTATGTGTGTATGTGTGTGTGCATGTGTGTGCATGTGTTGGGGTGGGAGGGGATGGATCTTTAATCAAATGGATAACTTCTAAGCATTCCTGATGAAAAACATCATAGTAGAGTAGAAAATTATAAACATAGGAATCAAGAAAAGCATAAAAAGGTAAACATGAGTCAAAGTATATAAACAAGGTTAGTTATTTATGTCACTGTATGGGGAGATGATACATGAAACCTCTCAGAATTTTATCATAACCAGGGGTCATAGAGGGAATCTAATTAGACAAACAATTTAGATGTGATTGTGTTGTGTTTAAATGATCTCAAAAGAAAAATGCAATAGGTAGGGGAAATAAGTGCCTTGGGCAGGGGTAAAGATCCATAAGAACAGGGGAAATCATCTCCCATAAATAGAGTGCATGAAACATTTTCATGACGTGGTAACAATGGATAATATGAACCTCTCTCTCATCTGAACTGGTTAAAGGAGAGGAGAATACATGTACATATAATTGAGAACAAAAATATATCTTCTCAAACAGGCAGAGGTTAAGTATAAGAGAAAAGGACGGAGAGAAATACACAATTAGCAATTATGAATGTAAATGGAATAAATTCACCTATATATAATTCAGAAGAAGATAATAGAATGGATTAGAAACTAGAATCCAACAATATGATTTTTTTTTTTAGAAGAAATACACTTGAAACTGAAAGGTAGGCACAAAGTTAAAATGAGGGGTTAGAGCAGAATCTAGTATGCTTCATTTGAAGCAGAAAAGACAAGAGTGGCAGTCAGTTATGATGGGGCAGATGGCTGGCACAGTGGATTCATCTTCCTGACTTCAAATCTGGCCTTAGACACTTCCTAGCTGTATGACCCTGGGCAAGTCACTTAACCCAGTTTCCTCTGTTTCCTCTTCTGTAAAATGAGCTGTAGAAGGAGATGGCAAACCATTCCAGTACCTCTTCCAAAAAAAAAAATACCCCAAACTAGGCAACAAAGAGTCAAATATGACTGAAACAACTGAACAATGGTAACAGCAGCAGCAGCAGTCATGATCTGAAACAAACAAAAAATTCTGATAAAAAGCGATAATCAGGGAGATGACATTAGCCAAAAGGTGCCATAGACTATGGAGAACTAACCACATATATCCCAGATGGCTTAGCATCTAAATTCTTAATGGAAAAATTAAATGAGTCCAAAAAGAAATAGAGAAAACTGTAATATGAAAATTTGAAATTACCCCTCTCAAAACTAGCTAAATCAAGCCAAAAAATAAACAACAAAGAAGTTAAAGACCTGAACAGAATTTTAAAAAAATTAGACCTCTAGAAAATACTGGATGGGAATAGAAAGAAATATATATATTCCTTAGGTGTTTGGCACATGCACAAAAACTGGTCATGCATCAGGGCATAAAATTCTTACAGACAAATCTAGAAAAGCAAAAATATTAATTGCATCTTTTACCAACCATAGTGTAATAGAAATTACGTTCAATAAAGGGCCTTTGAATCAAAGATTAAAAATAACTGGAAATTAAATAATTAAACCCTTAATAAAGAATGGGTTAAAGAACTAATCATAAAAACAATCATAATTTCATTAAGAATAATGACAATAAGGAGACGACAAACAAGTATTTTTGTGGGATTGCAACCAAAACAGTAATTTGGGGAAATTGTCTATTTTCCAATAAATTGTGTGTGTGTGTGTGTGTGTGTGTGTATGTGTGTGTGCATGTGTGTGCATGTGTTGGGGTGGGAGGGGATGGATCTTTAATCAAATGGATAACTTCTAAGCATTCCTGATGAAAAAAATCATAGCAGAGTAGAAAATTATAAACATAGGAATCAAGAAAAGCATAAAAAGGTAAACATGAGTCAAAGTATATAAACAAGGTTAGTTATTTATGTCACTGTATGGGGAGATGATACATGAAACCTCTTTTTCCAATAAAAAAGAGAAGAACTTATCAATAAACTGGCATATAAAAACTAAAAAACTAACCAGTTAAAACCTCAAACATCAAAATGAATATCCTGAAGAGCAAAGGGGAGATGGACAAAACTCAAAGAAAAAAATTGAATTAATAAATAAATCTAGGAGTAGTTTTTTTTAAAAGAATGGATAATCCTTTAACTAAATTAAGAAAAAAGAAAAACAAATTAATAGTATAAAAAAATTGTGAAGGTGAATTTACAACCAGTGAAGATCAAAGCAATTATGAATTTTTTCACCCAACTATATGCCAACAAAATTTATGTTCTAAATGAAATGGTTGACTATTTGCAAAACTATAAGCTGTCCAGATTGATAGAATAAGAAATAGACTACTGAAATAATGCTATCTTTAAAAAAGAAATTTAACAAACTTTCCAAAGAGAAAAACACCAAGGCCAGATGGATTTACAAAGGAATCTTCCCAAATATTTAAGTAATTATTGATTTCAATGCTAGGTAAACTATCTGAAAAAACAGATAAAAAAGGAATCTACTAAATTCCTTCCACATCACAAATATAATCTTGATATCTAAACCAGGGAGATTCAAAATAAGAAAAAACATATTATAAACCAATTTTCTTAATGAATATTGTTGCAGACATTTTGACTAAAATATTAGCAAGAAGACTTCAGCAATATATTACAAAGATACATGTTGTGACCAGCTTTGATATATACCAGGAATGCAGGACTAGTTCAATACTAGGAAAAGTATAAACATAATTGGCCATATTAATAACAAAAATAATAAAAATCATATGATAATTTTAGTAGATGCAGAAAAGACTTTTGACAAAAAGTCCATTCTTGTTAAAACATTAGAAAGCATAGCAATAAATGGAGCTTTCCTTAAAATGATAAGTAGGATCCATCTAAAACCAAGAACAAGCATTACCTATAATGGGGATAAGCTAGAAGCTTTTCTAATAAGATCAAGAAATAAAGCAAGAATGTCCATTATCATAATTACTATTTAATATTGTACTAACAACGCTACCTATAGAAATGAGAAGAAAAAGAAATTGAAAGAATAGGCATAGACAAATTTATATTTTAATTATATAAAATTGAGAAGGTTTTGCACTAAATTTAAACAATACAGCTAAAATTAAAAGAAAAGTGGAAAGCTGGTGGAAAATCTTTGCAATTATCTGTAATGAAGGTCGCATTTCTAAGATATATAGGGAACTGAATAAAATTTACCAGAAAAATGATCCAAAAAAGATTCATTCTCCAATTTATAAATGGTCAAAGCATAAATTTTAAGAGGAAGAAATCTAAGCTATCAATAGCCACATGAAAAAATGCTCTGAATCACTAATAATCAGAGAATTGCAAATTAAAACAATTCTGAGGTACCACCTCACACCCATAAGATTGGCTAAGATAACAAAAAAGGAAAATGACAAGTGCTGAATGGACCATAGGAAAACAAGTACATTAATGTACCATTGGTGGATTAATGCAAGACTTCTTAAACTTCTCCTCCCCTTCTCCACCCTGCCCCCCCCCCTTTTGTGACAGTTTCGTGGCCTGAGAGCATGTGCTTTATGTTCAGAACCAAGGCCGCAGTGAAGTCGTGAGATTCAACATGGGCAATACTGACAGAAACACCTTGGATTCATTATGCATTTAATTTTGAATTAATTTTTGGTTGTCATATTCAGAAACCTTTCATTGTTGCCAATTTTTTCGAGCTACCGACTGTGTAAGAAACACAGCCTAGTGCAACCATTCTGGAAACCAATTTGGAATTACACCCCAAAAGTTATCAAATTGTGTATCCTTTGACCCAGCAATACCACTACTAGATGTGTACCCCAAATAAATTAAAGAGGAAAAAGACCCATATAGGCAAAATTTTGTATAGCAGCTTTGTGTGTGTGTGTGTGTGTGTGTGTGTGTGTGTGTGTATGTATGGCAAAAAATCGCAAACTGCAGTGTTGCCCAGCAACCAGAGAATGCATGAACAAGTTGTGGTATATGAATGTGATAAAGGGGATGGTTTCAGAAAAACCTGGGAAGACTTATATATGAACTGAAGCAAAGAGAAGTGAGTGTGCGCAACAGAATATTTCATACCACAACAATATATAGCAAGAATCAACTTTTAAGGATCAGCGCAATAATGAACCACAATTCCAAAGAACTCCTGATGAAACCTGCTACCCACTTCCAGAGAGAGAGTTAACGAACTCAGAGTATAGAGTCAAGCATGTTTTCTTCTCTTTCTTTCTTGGACAAAGCTAATGCAGGAACTTGTTTTGCCTTATTACTCATATTTATAAAGGGTTTTGTTCCCATTGTCTTCTCAAAATAGGGGAGTAGAGAGTACAAAGTATGGAGGAGAGAGGTGGGGGGGGAGAGAGAGGGAGAGAGGGAGGGAGAGGGAGAGAGGGAGGGAGAGAGAGAGAAAGGAAGGGAGAAGGAGAGAGAGAGGGAGAGAGAGAGAGGGAGGGAGGGAGGGAGGGAGGGAGAGAGAGAGAGAGAGAGAGAGAGAGAGAGAGAGAGAGAGAGAGAGAGAGAGAGAGAGAGAGAGAGAATTTGAAACTAAAAATACAGTAAAATTGAATTTAAAAAAAGATTGTTCTGTACCCACCATACATTTGTTACCTTAAGCTTGTATGAGAGCTGGAGACCCTATTACCCATATTTGGAGAAACCTAGATGTGAACTAAACATAAACTGTGTTGGGGAATTCCCAGAATCAATTCTGGGTGGGAGTATAATGAACCGAAGATAATTAATCTTCTGGGTTTGTTTCCAAGATTGAAGTGAGTCCACATGAGCTCAGAGTTCAGTTGGCGCTGGGCCTCAGGTGAAACTTGCCTTATAAGATCATAAATAAAATCAAAGACCTAGAGCTGGGAGAAACCTTGGGTCATCAAGTTCAGCCCTCTCATTATACAGATGTGGCAACTGAGGTGCAGAGGCATGAATTGGCCAAGGTCACACAGGCAGGAAGTGGCAAGGCATTACAGCAATTTTAGTGTTTGTGCAAGTTCCAGGCATGCGGGTAGATTCTTTTTAGTCAGTCAACAAACATTTATTAAATGCCTACTATGTGCTGGGCACTATGATGAGATGAGTATATGTGTAAAAACATGCTAGGGCATTTATCTGGCTCTATATTTATAACAATTCCTTTCCCTTTCCCTTTTTAACATCTGTCCCTAACTCTTTTCAACACATATTTGTTCATAGCAGCTGAAAGAATCTTATTTGTTTTAATTAAAAATAAGACCACCCTTGGGGGTTTGCTCAGGGATCTTGTGAGGTTTTCAGAGGGTGGCCTACGATCATACTCTTGAGAGACTTTCACATCCTTCTCTTTTCTCCCGTGTTTATTTTTGGACGAAGACAAATGGTCAGAGCAGCCCTCTGGATTCATAAACACCTCAGTCTTAACATGCAGAGAGGTAGACAAAGGAATAGAGAGGACACAGTTTAGGGTTTCAGTGAAATTGTTCATTTCCTTTATGGGTGTGATTCCTGAAACATAACACGATTACTTGGTCTTCTGGAGAGGATGCCCAGAAGCCCTCAGCATGAGTTTTGAGCAAAACAGAATCAGAGTAGAGCTGGAAAAGACATTTTCACAGACATGGACTCATTTTTCCAAATCAGATTTTTCTTTCCCAGGAGTCAGGCTCTTTCTTTAAGAAGCAGTCATGTTGTAGTGAGAGGAACACTGATTTGGACTTGGAAAGCACCAAATTCACATGCCGGTTATTGTGTGATCCTGGTCAAACTGCTTCACCTCTTTGCCTATCCACTCATCTGTAAAATGGTTCTAATAATACTTGCACGAACCTTACAGAGTTTACCCTCCTAGTTATCCAGATTTGCAACCTAAGTGTTATTCTCAATTCCTCCCCACTCATCCCACACAACCATCTGCTTCCAAATCCTGTCATTTCTACATTTGCAATATCCCTTGTATATATCTCCCTTTCTCCTCAAACACAACCACTACCCTGGTGCAGGGGGATACTTCAGGCCTGGATTCTTGCAAAACCCTGCTACTTGGTCTCTTTGCCTCAAGTGTCTCCCCATTCCATGCTGTATTCCATTCTGCTGCCAAAGGCATCCTCCTAAATCCCAGATCTGACCCTGTTCCCTTCCTATTGAATAAATTCTAGCAGCTGCCTATTACCTACAGAATCAAATATAAAATCCTTTGGTTTCTAATGCCTTTTAAAAATTGGCCCCTTCCTACTTTTTCAAGTTTAATTACACTTTACTCTCTGTGACTGTACTCTATGATCAAGTGACTCCAACCTCCTTGCTGTTCCTGGCACAAGACACTTTCCCCTGACTTTTTCCTATTCTTAGACTTCTTTCCCTCCTCACCTCTGCCTCCTGGATCACTTCAAAATCAACTAAAATGCCATTTTATGTAGGTCCCTCCCACTGCTAGTGCTTTCCTTAAGGGATTACCTCCAATTTACCCTGCCTATGTCTCTTATGTACACAGTTCTGTGCTTGTTGTCTCCCTAATTGTGAGTTCCTTAAGGAAAGAGATGGTCTTCTGCCTTTTTCTGTATCCTCTGTCCATGGCACAGTATCTGGTAGATAGCAAGTGCTCAATAAATGTTTGTTTCTATGAGGCCCAAATGAAATAATGCTTTTAAAGTGCCTTGTAAAACTCTACCTAAAGGTCAGACAGAGAGAGTTTACCATTCTCTACTAAAGGCACAGCCTAGACTGATCTCAAAGGACAGCATCCCTTTTTTGAGGAATTTTGTCATTTTATCAATACAAGCCATCATTCTCTCAGTATCATGACTTCAGACTTCCAACAGAATAGCCACTTCATGGTAGAGGTAGAACAAGTACACACTGATGTCTAGAAGTCCCTTCATTTGGAGGCTCTCTAGGTAGAAGGCTAGCAAATTTAATGATACATTTCCCAAACACTGCATTTTCTCCACTTTAAAATTTTTTTTAAAAGTTCTCTGTTCTTTAAATTCCCTCCACCACCATTTCTACTTGTTTAAATTCCACCAGTTCAAAAGTTCCAGTTCAAGAGTCACCATAACCATAAAACTTTTCCTAATTGCCCTGGTAAGAAGTAACTTCTCCCTTCCCAGACCTCTCTTAGCACTTGGCTAAGTGTGTCCTTATCTAGTCTCTTTTTATCATAATCTATAACTCTTATTTGGGCAGACTGCATTCAAACATGGCAGCTTCTCAATAATTCTCATTACTTTGGCTGAGGCACCTCCATACACATTTTTTTTTCTTGAAAACACCTAAATTTGGCTTATTTTTCACCAACTCAGGATTTTCTCTTGAACATTGGAATTTGGTTTGTGTCAAGGCCATCCAGGCCTATGAACTGTCAAGATAGGGATAAATCCTACCTTTCCAGTGAGCTCTGCCTTCCTGGCCACCAGAATGGTTCTCCAAATTAGCCTCAGTTTGAGACTTCTCTGAAAGGGCAAAGTAAATGGATTGCTAGAGAAGTCAAGAAACCTTTTCCCTCTAATCTAAGCTCAACCTCTCTTTGACAATCTAGACAATTTTCCAAACTTACAATACTACCTTTGACTTTCCACCAGGGAAAACCCTAGGTACTTTAAGAGAATTGAGTACTCATAATTTACAGTACAGTGAAGGGCAACATGGCTCTGTTTCTTGCTTTTCTTGCACCATATTTCCTCCTTAGTGGCTCAATTCTTTTATTTGGCAGGAATTTCTACTCTGGGTTCAAGAACTACTCTCTAGCATTCTACTGCTGCCATCTTGTATTTCTCTGTCTCTCACTACTCACCACTGCCTTCAGCCATTGGCATCTCCTTGGCCATCTGGCTCCATGGAGAAGCTTTGAGGAAGATGGGCTTTCCCTCCATGTCACTGAGTCCAAGTCCTGGGTGTAGCTCTTTCCTCTGTTCTCTCCCTACTCTGGTTAACTCCATCATTTTTTCTCTGGTTCTCTGGCTTTTTTTCTAAAAGCCAAGTGCAAAGACCTAGCTCAAGTGTAAGACCAGCTAAGACCCAATATGATATACATGGAGCAAGGACAGCACTCAAAAAATAAGCAGGTCACATCTCAAAGAAATATTAATTCTGAAATACTGGACCCTGAGTAGTGAGAGTAATGAATCCCTAGAAATGGTCACTGCATATTTCCACTGAGCTGGAATCAGTTGCTATAATTATAACTCTGAATAATGTAAATTCAAATACATGTAATCATTTTACTTCAAGGAATTCATTATTGGAATAACTGGGATCTAGGTACAATAACAATAACTAAATTTTATGTAACTCTTTAAGGTTTACAGGGCACTTTACATATATTATCTCATGTGATTCTTACAACAACCCTATGGGATGGATGCTATTAACCCCATCTTATGGACTGAAAGAAGTTAACACCGTTAGTCAGGAGGTGTCTAAGGTAAGATTTGAACTTTTTTCTTCTACATCTACTTATCATGTTAAATTTGTTCAGCCAGTCAACAAGCATTTAGGTATCTACTATGTGCCAGGCACAGTATTAAACTTGTTGAAAAAAGTTAAAACTTGTGAAGTGTTTCCTTATGAAGTGAATATTATAATTCATTGAAGAGACAAAAGGCAATCAGGAGGGTCATCCTTGGCACATTTTCTACAACATATTAAAATAGTCTATGCTTATGTTTTACCTTCTCTAAGTTCCTTGGAGGAAGGGACCTAGTTCTTCCTTTCTTAATTATTAAATATTTTATTAGAAACTTGGCATTGAACATTAATAAAAGCACAACACATAAAATATCCTAACACTGTTCCAGTCCTTTCCACTAAGCTGCCATCAAGATTCTTTGTCCATTCTTATTTACTTTTCCTCATATAATTATACAACCAAGAGCATATGCTTAGATCTGCTTTCCTTCCTACTTTATATCTTCAAAAGGTCCTTTAATATTTCTTTGTGTTCCTCATATTTGTCAGTACTGATCAAATCAATTGACAAACATTATAATATTCCATGACATTAACGTGCCACAAGTTATTTAACCTTTCTTCTATTAGACATTTAGGTAGCTTCTAGTTTTTCAATTCCACATGTTCTGAAAAGCTTCAAACATGGAGCTCTTTTTGTTTGCTTTCAGTAACCCTATAAGAATATATTCTCAACATCTGATTGTTGGATCAAAGTGTATGGTTTGGGTTTTGTTTTTTTTATAAACTTGCTGCATGCTACCAGACAGTTCTCTAAAAAGATTTTACAAGTTCACAATTCTACCAACAATGAATGCATCTCAAACTTAGCCTGTGTAAAACAGATCTTTTTTCCCTATACCCATCTGTTTTCGGTCAATCAAAAAATATTTATTAAGTGCCTACTATGTGCCAGATACTCTGCTAAGCACTGGGAATACAAATAAAGCCAAAAGATAGTCCCTGCTCTCAAGGAGCTCATAATTTAATGGGGGAGAGAACAAGTAAACAAATATGTCCAAACTTATTGTTATATAAACGATAAATAATTAACAGAGAGAAAGAACTACAGTAAGGGGTTAGGAAGAGCTGTCTATAGAAAATGGGGTTTTAGTAGGAATCTGAAGGAAGCCAGGGAAACCAGGAGGCAGAGATGAGGAGGGAGAGCATTCCAGGCATGGGCAACAGCCACCAACTCTCTCCTAATCTTTCTCTTTCTGTCAAGACTACCATCATTCTTTTATTCCAGTGGTTCCCAGATTTTTTGTGTTCTTCACACCCCTTTCACAAAAGAAAATGTGTTGGGAGTCATCAGGATAATTTAATATACTACTTACAATAATCTTGTAGATTTATTAAGTGCTTACAATAACTACAATGACAGCTATTACTCTCTCTACTCCCAATGCTGTAAATCACTGACAAAAACAACGTAGAGTACTTCAAAAAAAGATATACCTGTTGTCACAGAGGAAAAACATACATGTAACCCAAGTTACACATACATTTATTTATTACTTGATGTGACATTAAAGAATGTTTAGCTCAAACCCTTTAGACCTTCATTTCAACCCTCAAGGTATTATAAAACGACGAAAAAGGAACCACAGTTCTTTTTTTTTTTTTTTTTTTTTTTTGGAACCACAGTTCTTGTCACTCAAGTCTACAACCTCTGAATCATTCTCAGCTCTTCACTCTCATTCCCCCAACCCCCCATTCTCTTTAGTTGCTGCGTGTCATTACTTCTGTCTCCTTAATATTTCTTGAAGCCATACCATAAACACCCAACCCAAGTCCTCATCAGCTTTCTCCTGAACTACTGCAATATACTCTTCATGCATTCAGCCTCTCCATTCAATAACGTACCTTTTACCTAGCTGCCAAATTGATATTCCTAATTCAAGGACCTAACCCTGTCATTTCCATGTTCAAGAGACTTTGGGGGCTACCCATTTCTGCTAGGACCAAACACTGTGTAATTCTACTCTTTGGTAGTGAAAGTCCTTCACAATCTTTCTCCAATCTATAATTCTAGGCAAATTATTCATTACTGTCAGAAAATAACAAAATCTAGAAAGGAATAATACATTGGCAACTAGGTAACAGTCAGAAAGACCTGAGTTTAAATCTAGCCTCAGACACTTATTCCCTTTATGACTCTGAGCAAGTCATGTAACCCCATTTGCCTCAGTTTCTTCATCAGTAAAATGATCTGGAGAAGGAAATGCCAAACCACCCCAATGTCTCTGTCAAGAAAATCCCAAATGGGGTCACAAAGAATTAGACACAACTGAAATGACCTAACAACAGCATTCCATGTTCCAATCAGCCTGCCTTGTCAATGATTTCAGGAGAGAATATTCCATCACTTACCTCTGCACCCTTATACAATCTACACCCTATGACTAGAATGATCTCTTGACTCATCCCTGCCTCTAAGATCCCCTAGCTCCTTTGTTTGTGTGTGTCTGACACAGGCATAATGATAAACACTGAACTTGCGATTTCACTGGCATGGGCATCTCTCTGATGAGGAAACTATTAATGCAGGTAGACATCTTTTCTGTTACTTAAAGTATTGAGATCAAATAACTTGCCTAAGATCCTACAGACAGTGTGTGCCAGAGGTGAGATGGGCACAGGGAAAACAAAGACAAAAATGAGGTTCCTGACCTAAAGGGCATACATTATATCCAGGAAAATAATAGGTACGCATGCAAGTATACACAAAGCAAAACAAGATAAGCTATTTATACACATCTCCTTCGGTCTGCTGATCAACTCTGTGAGCAAGATGGCACAAGTATCATGATTTCCATTTTGTAGATCAGAAAACTGAGGCATATAGAAATTACTTGACATAGGTCACAAAGCAAGTAGTAGGTCTTCTGACTCTAAATTCAGCTCTCATTTCACGATACCACACTACTAACGTCCAATACATTGTTTGTTTGTTTGTTTTTAGTTCACTTTTTTGTATCATTTGTGCCATCTTTCTCTTTCATTACCAGACTACAAGTTCCAAGGACAAATCCTAACAATTTTTTTATTCCTCTAAAATGTGTGCGCATGAATATATCATACCATAAGAATTTTATGAATATATAAGGTGTGATTCCTGTCTTTCCTCCAACAGAATGGAGATAACTCCACATGTAGCCCCTTTTAAGTGAATTCAATACAAAAGAATTGACAGCTGTGCCAGTTGGTTCAAAGTGAACCTTTTTCCAGATGCTGAAAATCCTTCAGAGCAATTCTAAGCCCCACCTAACCTAATGCCCCCTTAGTAACAGTTTCAAAATTCTGAATGAAGCAAAAGGAAGGGAAATAGTGCACAATAAACCTGGGAAGGTAGCCTTGGAATTTAGCAATTTAACAATTCAACAAGTATTTATTAAGTACCTACTATCTGCCCATGTTAAGTACCTACTATATGTCCATGTTAATGTGTTTAATACTAGAGATACAACGTGTTAGAGATACAAAGAAAGATAATAGCCTACCCAGCAACCCACCCAAAACCAACCCTCCCCCCACAAAAAAACCCCATTCTTTCCTCTCATGGAGCTCACAGAGTGATGCAGGACACAATAAGCACACAGTTATACAATATATACATATACACACGTATATACACATATATACATATATATGGAGAGAGATGTCTATGTATATACACATTCATACATATGTGTGTATATATCTGTTGAGTTTATATTTTACATTTCATTTTAGGGGTAATAGGGAGCTACTGTACTTTTTAAAAGTTAGATTTGGGCTTTAAGGAGGATTAATTTGGGAGTCGTGTACCGAATCGTCAGTTAAAAAAAGATTTTCTCATCTATAAAAGCAATAGTTTAGACTTCATGATCACAAAGATTTCTCCCAGTTCTAAGATCCTTCTTTCAGTTCTAAGATTTTTCTCTGCTATCAAATGACCCTTCTGCCTCAGGACCTCACATAGACTTCTATGCCCCTTCAGTGCGCTTCTCATGAAATATTATGAATTATAATCATCTATGTGTTGGGGGCAACCAGGTGGGGCAGTAGATAGAGTGCTGGACCTGGAATCAGGAAGACTCATCTTCCTGAGTTCAAATCTGACCTCAGACACTTGCAAGCAGGGCAAGTCGCTTAACTGTTTACCTCAGTTCTCCCATCTCTAAAATGAGCTGGAGAAGGAAATGGCAAAACTCCAGTATCTTTGTCAAGAAAACCCCACATGGGATCATGAAGAGTCAGACATGATTGAACAGCAGCACCAAATGTGTTTGTTTCTTATCTTTTTACTCCATTAAGGCAGGGGATCGTTTTCTCTTGAACCTTTGTAACCCCTTTCACCCCTAGTATCTAACCCAGTGTTCTACACATAGTAAATTCTTAAGGTTGCTGAATGAATGAATTGTGTAGTAACTAGGCAAGTCTCAAAGAACTCTAAGCTTTAAAGAAAAGATGTAAAATCATAATTGCTATGGACAACAAAGGTGCCTATTCATGAACAGTTATTTGATTAATCACACAGCTAGTGAGTGTCAAGTGTCTGAGGTGAGATTTGAACTCTGGTCCTCCTGACTCTTGCGCGGTTGTGACCTTGGGCGTCACTTAATCCCAATTGCCTCATCCTGGGTCATCTCCAGTCATCCTGATGAATGGTCACTGGATTCAGATGGCTCTGGAGAAGTGAGGCTGGTGACCTGCACAGCCCTCTCTCACTCAAAACAAAGTCAAGGGCAAGTCATGTCATTATTTCTCTGATGGCATGGTCTTCTTCAGCAATGAAGGATGAACACACACAATTTGATTAATACAGAGGGCATAGAAAAAGTTTTGCCCAAATTCAGAATATGTAGTGCAGATATTCAAAAAACAGAAAAGTTCATAGCCTGAGACAGCTTCTAGGTTGCGGCTTGCAATTCAAAAGACACCCTTTCCCCACCCCCATCTTCTTTCTCACAAGTGCTCTGATTGTGCACAAATCTTCAATGGCTCTGATTACCTCTAGGATAAATACAAATTCCCCCCTCTGACACTTAGAGCCCCCACAATCCAAACTACTTCTCCAAGCTTATTTCTTCTCACTTCCCCTTTTGGAATTCATCTTTCCGGACACGTTGGACAACCAGCTGTTATCTGGATTAGTCAATGTATCCTCCATCTCTATGTCTTTGCACCCGCTTTCCCCATCCTGACGTTTATTCAAGGCTTGGCTCAGCTCACAGATTTAGAAACCATAGCCGCCATTGAGTCCGACGCTATCATTTTACAGATGAGGAAACTAAGGCCCAGCGTCCCAAAGCTAACGGGGTCTGTGGTAGGGTCTGAGCCCTGGTTCTCAGGAGTCCAAGCCCAGTGACCTCTGGACTACTTCTTTAAAGCCAGTCCTAAAGTCCCTGTTTTAGTCTTCTCTCCCTTTTCAAGTGACTTATGCGCTTATTTGTTTTATCTCTTGAGAAGAGAGCAATCACTCAGAAGGCAAAGGTTGTTTAGATTTCTTCAGTTCCTCATTTTATGGAATTAAACTGAGAAGACATACTGTGCTACATACCAGATGCCAATGGGAAAGGATAGAAGAAAAAAATCACTAACACTCAAGCCCAAACAGTTCCTTTAAATCCCAGGTTTTCCACTTTTGTGAAAGCGTGGTTAAAGAGGGAGATACTGGAATTCTTCCCATAATTAGAATTGTAAACAACAGGAATTTTTCTAAGGGCTTGCCAGGAGCCATCCAGGAAGAGCACTCCAGAGTTTGAAAATGTTACCTCAGGCCACAGGAGAGATGCTAATTATGCTGATAAAAAGAAAAGGGGATGGGGGTGGGGGTAAGGAAAACCTTATCTGTGCAAAACTCCAACAGCTGGCTTCACAGTCAAGAAACCCCTCCCCTCAACCCTCTCCCATTAGCCATAGAGACGAGATAAAGCCTTCTATGGCTAGGTTTTCTCTTAAGTGACTCAGTTCTATGGAGAGCAAGTGGTTAACTACTTGGAGAAATATATGGAAATAGTCTTCTACCTATAAATTATAGATGTACATGCCTTTATTAATTAAAACAGATAATGAATACTGTTAATGGCGTTGTGAATTGGTCTAACATTTCTTCAGAACCATTTGAATTTGTGTGAAGGAAGTGGCTAAAATTAAAATGTCCAGATCCTTTCATCTAGGGATCCCACTCCTAGACGTATACCCCAAGGAGGTCAATGATTTAGAAAAAGGAGGGGAGTGGAGAGGCATACACACCAAAGTATTTGTTGCAGTAATGTTTGTGGTAAGAACTGGAAACAATGCAGGTGCCCAGCAACTGGGGCACGGACCGACATGAATGTAATGGATCGCTGTGTTCCAAGAAACAGTGAATATAGCAAATTTAGAAAAATATTGAATGGCTAGAGAGAGAAGTTCTCAAAATTAGAAAAACAATGCAAACAACAGTTATAACCATGTAAATGAACAGAGCACACACTGTGTAATTATAATGCCCCAGTTTGATTCAGGAAAGGTTGAGGAAATACCTTTCTTTGGAGAGGTAAGGGACTGTGTATGATGTGTCTATGTGCTGGTTGTTTTGTTTTTTTTCTTTTCCCTCTTTTTAAATCTTTGTTAGAAAGGATAGCTCACTAAGGACGGAAGGGACGATGATATATTAAGAAAAGAAGATGACGTAAAAAAAAAAGATGTCATAATAAGAATTTTAAAAAATAATCAACTAACATTTTTTATTTCCAATAACCAAATCCTAAGCCTCTAGGAGAGATAAAGTTTGGCAAAATAAATGAAATTAGGATCAACTACATGCCTGGAAGAAATCATGACTCTTATTTAGCAAGTGGGTAAGTTAATTCCTTAAACGAACATATAAATGAAGCATCCTGAGAGACCCAGGGTGGCCACATGGCTAGAAGGATGGACTTTGGGTCAAGTCCTGTCCCATGCGCTTCCTCCCAAGGTGACCCTAACTTGAGTTACCATCTCTCTGACTGTCAGTATCCTTATCTGTTGAAATAGCTTCTATCCCCCACAATTATGATGAGAATAAAATAAGATCATATTTGTAAAGTGCTTTGTCAACCTCAAAGTACTCTACAAATGCTATTATTATTTAATATGGCCCAGAAAATTAAAGTACCTCCTTGGGCTAACACAGGTAATAAGGAAGTGATAAATGCCTTTGACTCCAAATCTAACCCTCTTGCCTTAATGTCTGGAATTAAGCCTTTATAAAAGGATTGACAAGCAGGCTTTTCTCAAAAAATGCGCTTCCCCAAAGAAAGAGGGGCCCAGACCCTCACAACAATGTCATGCACTATGGTAAAAGATCCAATTTCCCAAACATTTTCTTAACATGTTGCTGTCAACATAAGTGTGTGCATATGATGGATATGTATGTGTGTATCTGAGAGGGAGGGAGAGAGGGAGGGAGAGAGAAAGTTTGGAGAGTGAGAGACAGACAGAGACAGGGAGAAACCAAGGCACATTTTCCTCACGTTATCTCCAAGGCAGACTTTCTAATTTAGACATTTCTACAGAAGCTCAAAGAACCTTGCAGAACCTAGGTTTTCCCACTTCTATTTTTAAATACCTTTGAAACAAATAAATGAGAGGAATCAGAGCCGGGAGTGAAAGCCTTCCAAAAGCTTCACTCAGACAGAGGTATCTCCTGGCAGGAATTCCAAGGCAACTGAGAAGCTAGGTTGCCAAAACTGCCACCTCCCCCAAAACTTACTCCTCAGGTAAAACAAGCAAGTGGTCAAGAAAATCTAATGTTCATGGAATCAACCCCACACAATATATTATGTGACATGCAGAGCGACCTGCAAAACTTGGGGGAAGCTCCTGATTTGTAAAGCCAATCTTTCAACTTGAGTTTGAGGGCCATGGAAAGCATTTGCAAGGTACTGTATCTTAGTGAATGACATAATGTATTTATATATCCTAGGAAATGACTGTGTTTTACCAGAATGTACCAGCCAACTAGTACTTTCAGAGATTAGCCCCAAAAGACTAGGCTACACTCAGCTTTAATGGAGTGTAAGGGAATTCTGTGGTTTGGACTTCAAAAATAATTGAGGTAAATCAGGAAGGCATAGTGTAGTGGACAGAGAGTGAACCAGGAAGTCTTGGGTTCCAGTCCTGCCTCAGATGTAAAGTGGCTGTACAACACAGCCTCTGGATGTCTCTGGGCAATGCTAGAAATTGCAGGCCAGCTGCTGCCCATTTGATTTGGCAGAGGGGAGTTCCCACACCAATGAAATCATAAGTCTGGACCAAAAAGGAAAAAAAAAATCAAGAAAACAGTTTCAAATTTCTCAACTAGCTTGGTCCAGGCTTAAGGCATCACTTTTAGGTCCTCAGGGTTGTAGTTGCGCTTTTCAGACAGAAGACTCCTTTGTCTTCATGCCCCAGGCTCAGGATTGCTCTCCTTTCTAATTCATTTCTACCTCCAGACTCCACACTCACCCTTCTCAGTCACTCAAATCTATGGAAAAGTAGGGTCCCTAACTACTTAAGCCTGAAGTTCACACCATTTTGACTAACAAGAGATAGAAATGACAGAATGGGGGGGGGGGGGGGGGGGGGGGAGAAGGAGAGTTGGTGACTTATAGACCCCTACCCTTTAAGAAGGAAGAAACTCTCTGACACTCCTACCCCCAGTAGGCCCTAGGACATCTGTGCCTTCAATTGCCTTTTTCTGAGAAATAGCTGAACCTTTCAACCAGGGGCTCCCAGAATGTCTAGCAAAGTACTCCTGTCACAATTCTCCAGGAAAAAAGGGACCTTAGAGGTCATATAATCCAACCCATTCCTTTTACAGATGAGGAAACTGAGGTTAAATGACTCCTCAAGGTCAGACAGGTCACCATTAAAGCCACAGTTTGAACCTGGTGCCTCTGTCTTAGTGGACAGAAAGCTAATCTTAGAGGCAGGATGACCTGGGTTCAAGTCTCATCTCTCACCTATACTGGCTGTGTGACTCTGGGCAGGTCATTCAAACCTTTCACCTCTCTATGTAACTCTCCAAGATGTAGAGCAGGGGCTGGCTCAAACGACTAAAGAGCTTCCTCACTGAGGAGTCCCTAGTAACAGTGAACTGGTCCCGGTCTTTATTCTCTAACCCTGAAGTCGGTGCTCTTTCCATGCTAACCAGTGTATGGAGAATTAGCCTCCCTTGCAGCTCCTTATGGAGGTTAGGATGAAAAGTGACACCACCGTCTAATAAGGCAAACCCCCTAACAAATGGATATCCATAAGGAATTTTAATATCTTTGAGGTATTAGAAAGGACAGCTGGAGGTTCCATGTGGTTCTCGGAGTGGTTACATTTCCAGTAAAATATAAAAGGGCCCAATAAGGGAATTGGAGTTTTAATGGAAAGGGGGTGGTGTATCTAATTTTGGAACACAGAACAGTAAATGGGCAGTGCCGTGTGCTCCACAAGCTTCAAGAGGGAACTAAACTTCTAAATTATCAGGGAGAACAAGTGAAAAGTAGGGCAGAGAATCTGAAGCTGTCAAAGCAAAGTTCTCCTAAAACTTGGCCTATGCCTGGCAAGTCTACACTCCTAGAGACCAAGACAATTGTCCCTTTATCTCTTAACAGATTCCAATGAGTCCTGCTCCTGAGAGGCAATTTGGTGTGGTCACTGAATAGAGCTCAAGACTGGAGTTCGGAAAGACCCTCACTGTGTGACCCTAAGCAATAACCTGTCTACTTCAGTTTTCTCAGCTACAAAATGGGAATAATAAAAATTGAACCTCACAGATTTGCTGAGAGGATAAGATAAGATGTTGCACACAGACTGTTAAATACAAACAAAAAGCACTGCGTGAACTTTGTGGCCTCACACAGGTACAATTAGTCCACAGAGGGAGATGATGGATTAAGCCAGGAGGCCTGGCCAAAGGAGGAGGGAATGAAGTAGAAGATCCAGCTTCATCCTTTTGCCTAAAACACACCCTGTAGAGAGGGCTCTGCATCTATAAATAGTCACTCTACAAGAAATATTGCCAAGTTAATTACAAAACTGTCACAGGGATGAGGAAGAGGAAGATCCCAGTGAGGCCCTAAGGTGAACAGTTCATGGTCAGTCTTGGGTGTAGAAGTCCCAGAAATTTCCCTTTCTTTTCTCTGGTGTTTTCACTTACTTCTGAAGGGAGTGCGAGAATTAGCCCAACAGTAACCCCTGGTCTGGTGCATCTTTTGTTCAATGCCTCTGCCCCCTCTCCTTCCTCCTCCTTTTTCTCCTCCTCTCCTTCCCTTTATTTCCCTCCTTCCTCTCCTCCTCCCTACCCACCTTGTTAAGCCTGCATCTGCTGTGATGTTATCCTGCGCTTTCTAAAGACCACCGATGAATGAACTCTACAGGGAATAGGGAGGTGCCTTGTTCAAGGTTAAATCTTCCATTTTTTTGCTTGTCTATTTCAGGTAAAGCAAAAATAATGGAATTAGGCAGACTAAATCCAAGAAGACAAGGAGAAAGGCTTGTTGTATTCCTTCATAATCTTCAACTGTAGTCAACATGCAGTGGTTGCTATAGGGATTCTCTTATTTATGTTTCAACAGTACTTTGGGGAAAAAATAATGATTCACTCTTTCTTGGAGGAACAAGGTCAGCATTTCATGATTGAAGACTAATCCAGCATTTCCTGTGCCATCTGATCTAATTAACTGAGTTCATCGTTTTAAAAAAAGGAAAAGAGAAAATGAATCATAGATTTGGAATCAGAAGAGACCTCAGAGTCCATTCACTAGAACCTAATTTAATTGACAGGGAAACTGAAGCTCAGAATGATTTAAATGACTAGCCAAAGGTCATACAGTTAATAAGTGACAGAGTCTAGACTCAAATTAAGTCTTGGGATTTTCAATTCCACACTCTTTCTAGGGTGCCTTCTACCTGTCTCCTAAACAAGGGACAAGGACTGACCAGAACTGTGATTTCACTGATATAAGGGAGTTCCCAGATCAAGAAACTCCCTCTACCAATACTGACTGATACCTCTGCTGCAATTGGATTTAGTCTGCCTAATTCCATTATTTTTTGCTTTACCTGAAATAGACAAGCAAAAAAATGGAAGATTTAACCTTGAACAAGGCACCTCCCTATTCCCTGTAGAGTTCATTCATCAGTGGTCTTTAGAAAGCGTAGGATAACATCACAGCAGATGCAGGTAGAAGCTGAAAAGCCTAATGCTGGGTTTAATGGGGTTCGAGGTGAAGTCCTGAGAATGAAGACCCAGAAGTACTTCTTCAAAATGCAGGTTTGCAGAGGAAATCACCAAGGGGAAGAGAGGGCTTCAGGCACCAAAGGAGGAGACAACTGAAGCAAGATGGCCAAGTTCAGAGAGTGAAGCATGCTGGTCTGCAACTTCCTTGAAAAAAATGACCAAGGCAGGATTTAAGCCCAAGTCTTCCTTACTAGCTTCAAGGATAAGTCTCTGTTATGTGTGGCTTCCTCTCATAAAATGGCCAACCACTAAAATTAGTTCAAATATTTTTTATGTTTGGTAACATGTAGGAATTAATTCAGTTCAGTTTTCCCAAATATTTGTTAAGGGTCTACTATGTACAGGAGCTAGAGGAAATGCAAAGTTTACTTGGCTCAGTCGCTGCCTTCTTAAGGCCTAATAGAAATATGAGACATCTGTCTCTCTTAATCTTTAACTGGTAGTCTGGTTATGACTCATTCATGAGTCCCTCCCACATTTTAGGATGAGTATGAGTGGATGATCTGTCTCTACTTGGAGGCATTTGGGAGGCTAAAGTTGGTGACACACAATTGAGACCAGCTAGTTGGAGGAGAGGCCTCAGGGGGAAGAGGGGGATGGGACTGCAATGAATTAAACCACCCTGCATTTTTATATTTCTTGATACTTTTTCCAAAGTCCTAACATCTCATTTCTAATATACAGCATGGACTCATCTACTAAACTCCTCAGAAACCCTGTTATCCTCATCTGCATTGGACACTGACAGTTTGGCCTTTAATCACCACATCATCTCCTCCCTAAGCTCACAAATGACAAATTCAAAAATGACAAATGTTTATAGGGGATTACAGATTTAAAACTGGAAGAGTTCATGGGGACATCTAATCCAATTCTCTAATTTTACATTTAAAGGTCAGGCAATTTAGTCCCCTTTCCCGGGAGATGTAAACATAGATAGCAATGGCAGATAACAGAGATTATGAGGCATTAATATTTGTTAACAAAGTGCAAAGTTCTGTTAATACCCTGTTATCTGTTTCCCCTGAATATTAATGGAGGGGGAATCAATATTCCCTCAGTTACATACAAAGAGTTTAAGCAATTTGTACCTGATCACAAGCCAGTGTCAGAGGAGGGCTTTGAACTCAGAAGGCCAGCATTCTATCTTCTATGTCATACAATGAATATATTGCAGTTAGAGACAATACCTACACTAATGAGATTGTAAATTCCCTGAAATATTTGAGTATTACTTATGACTTTCCCATGTGCCTTCAACATTTATTGTTCCTCTTAAAATTTCTCTCTCTCTCTCTCTGTCTCTCTCTCTCTCTGTCTCTCTCTCTCTCTTTCCCCTTATCCCCTCTCCCCCTCCTTTTCCCTTTCATTGATAAACCATTGGAAAGATTAGACTGTACTTCACAGAGTTCTCCTAGGACTTTATCTTGACCCATTCTGAGCCCTTATCACATATATCCTTGTATCATTCTTCGTTGTATACTTATCTCATCTACCCTCCCCATTAGACTGTAAACTTCTTGAGCTGAGGGACTGTGGTGCTTTCCCTCTTTATAGCCTAAGTACCTGGCACAACATACATACACACCCTGCACTTCTTCTGACTGATATGTTCTCTGTTGTTGTTCAGTCATTTCAGTTATGTTCAACCCTTTGTGACCTCATTTGAGGATTTCTTGGTGAAGATGCTGGAGTGCTTTGCTATTTCCTTCTCCAGCTCATGTTACAGACAAGGAAACTGAGACAAGCAGGGTTAAGTGACTTGCCCAGGGTCACACAACTAGTGATTATCTTAGGAAGATTTGAACTCAGTAATACTCAGTGTCTTCTGACTCCAGACTCAGCACCCCATCCACTGCAACACCTAGTTACTTGTACTTTTCCTAGCAAACATAAAATTTTAGACCAGGACATGCTGATGATCTCCGTTTTCTGCCCCTTTCTCTAGGGCAGTGGTTTCTTAACAGAATTTTGATGTATGTTGCCCACTTAAGAGTCTGGGTTCATATTCCCCATCTTCTTTTTGAAAATCCTCTAGGATAGTCTTCCATTCAGGGGCATGTTGAATGTTTTTCTGAAAGTTTGAAAGCTTCCAGGAGCAAACCTGTAACTTTCTATAAGTTTTCTAAAAAGTCCTCATCCAAGTCAACAGGGTAATTTCACAGAAACAGTACTAGGTTTCAAAGTCCAACACCAAGGTTCGAACCCCACCTCTGCTACTTATCACTCGTGGAACTTGTGAAGAGCAGAAATCATCTCACTTCAAAGTACTGGTTAGTAGTGGAATAAATAGGTCCACTTTCTTTCTTCATCTGCAGAGGGAGCCAGTCCATATCCTCATGTAAACAAACACAATATCCTTAGAGGAAGTCCCAAAAAACATGCGTGCCATTGGACCTTTGATGATAACACCACCTACTTCTATCTTGGCTTTAGTCCTACATGCCTCATCCACCTGCACAGCCTAGCCAAATGGTCATACCTACCTTTCCAGTCTTGTTTCCTCTATGTCTCTCTATTCTAGTCAAACTGTTCTATTACTCTACCACTTTGTTTTTTCTGGTCTCTAGGATTTTGCTCAGAAGATCATACTAACATTGATGTAGAACTGGAAGGAACCTCTGTGGTCCTCTATTCCAATGGTATCCAAAGTAGGGGCTATAGACAGATCCCAAGGGGATTGTAGCCTGTTTCCAAAGGTCATATGATCAGGCAGTGGGAGAGTGGGAAGATGAGTCATATCCAACTCTCCCATTCAATCATACCACTCCCTTTACCCATTATAATTCAGTATTCTCTCACTCTGCTCTCTTTTCACCACTGGACTGCTATTATGATATGGGCATGATTCACTCATTCTAACTTTACTATGGCACTGGCAAATGACCATTGACTAAGACGCCCTTACTTTTCATTTTTTTTGTGGGAAGAAATGAATAGTACAGAATGATTGATTAGACATGAATAGTTGGCTGTGCGCATCACAAACATCACAGATCTCATTACATTATCTGTCTTCCAAAACCTACCCTTTGCCCAAACTTCCCTTTTCTATTAATCATGTTACCAGCTGCTCTATTTTAACCAGCTCTCTTCAAAGTTAACAATGGTCTCCTAATTGCCAATTTAGGCAATGTCCCTTTTTCAATCCTCTTTCTTTATTTCTCAGCAACATTTAAAACTATTTACCACCCTCTTCTGGATACTTATTCTCTTTTCTCTGAGTTGCTTAAGAAAATGTAAATGTGTTACCTATAAAGACTCTTACCTCTACATACTTTAGAAACTTTAAAATGAAATTTTCTAACTGTACAATTGTTTTTTCCCAGATGAAGAGTTTCAGTCGGTTTTAGATCAATTTGTTAAACATTTTTCAATGTATTTCAAAGAAAAATTGACATCAGGGAAGCTAGAAATTCGACAGCCAATTTTCAACAAAAACCTCTGTACTATTGGTGGATGGCATGGAAAAATGAGTATCATGCTTTAGTTACACACAGCCAACTATGCACATCTTCTGTTTGAATCTATATATCTTTGTGAGGTTTCTATTTCATCTCTGATAACCATTAAAACAAAATATTAAAGAATCTAAACTTAGAACTAGATCCCCAAATTGTTATATCACAAAGTGTTAATTTAAGATTGCATATATATTTGTAGATGTACCTAGTATCAAAGCCAATAGGTATTGGATTCTCTCTTGATTGGTGGGGATCAATGCCCATGCCCATGTGAAGGACAGAGTTGGCAAGATTGGGAGAGCTCTTCAGGTCTTGAGTCTTCTGCAAATTCTTTTCAAGGTGCAGACTCTTTGTGTGCTTCTGGCTTCCAGCTTTTAGAGGGAAAATGGATGAGGTCAACCTCACTTCAGGTGGCTGAAGGAGAGGAGTTGGTTGGAAGTCTCAATCATGTCCCTATCCTGAGCTCACAACAATCAATCATTCAATAAACATTTATTCAGCATCTACTATGTGCCTGGCACTGTGCTAAGTGTTGGAGATACAAAAGGAAGCAAAAAGAGCTTCTACCATACAGGGACTCACAGTTTAATGGAGTAGACAATTTGCAGACAGATGTATACAAAGCAAACAACAGAGAGGATAAATAGGAAATGATTTACAATGAGAAGGCACTAGAATTAAGAGAGGTTAGGGAAGGCTTCCTGTAGAAGATGGGATTTCAGTTGGGACTTTAGTTGGGAAGGCAGGAAGGTCAGTACTCAGAGTGGAGGAGGGAGAGCATTCTAGTCATGGAGACAGCTAGAGGGAAAAACCCAGAGCCTACACAAGGAATGTCTTGTTCATGGAACAGCCAAGAGACCAGTGTCAGGGAGTAAGGTGTAAGAAGACTGGAAAGGTAAGAATGGGTTAGGTTATGAAGGACTTTGAATGCCTAACAGAGAATTTTGTATTTGCTCCTGGAGGCAATAGGAAATCGCTGGAGTTTTTTTCAGTAGGGGAGGTGACATGATAGGACCTGTGTTTTAGGAAAATCACATTATTGGCCGAATGGAAGATCTGCGTTGATGGGGAGGGATTTAAAGCAGGCAGACTCACAGTTGGCCATTGCAATAACCAAGGTGTGAGGTGCTGGGGATCTACACGAGATTACATTGGAGCAGTGTCAGAGGAGAGATGGGGGCTATACTAGAGACTTCAGGGAACCTCCCTTGAGAAAAGATCTAGAACTCTCTTTCTTGGTTGAGGAAATTATCTTGCTGCCAAAGGGAGAACTCCTTTACTCTGTATTGTCTGGTGTATATTCTTCTATTTATACCTTCTTTGATTTTTGTTTAGGCACCAGTTTGGATAAATGGGTTTTCTTTGATAATTGCTATGTGTGCCCATTGTAGAACTAGTATTTAGAAGGAAAGCAGTCAAGCTTAGGGTCCCCCCATATTGAAATAATTATCAGAAGTTAGCTTGAACTTTAAAACCTCATCCCCTAAACTAACAATATTTGAGGGAGCCAACAGATAAAAGTCTAGCCTGGTATTCCCTCTCTCTGAGAAACAGTAGTGACCTGTAGCTCCAACTTCCTGCTTCTTCTCCTGAAGAAAGGTGGCGGATAAAGAGGCTAGAGATGTCTATTCTACCTTCCTTCAAGTCACACAGCAATACCCTGGCTACCTGAGGGGAACAGCCTTTGCAAGTCTCTCTATCTCTCTCTCTCTCTCTCTCTCTCTCTCTCTCTCTCTCTCTCTCTCTCTCTCTCTCTCTCTCTCACACACACACACACACACACACACACACACACATATCCATGAAGTTCATATATACATTTTATCTATATAATATGTATATATGTGTTCACATATGTGTGTATATACATCTACATATATGTACACACTATATGAACTCTATCAAGAAATTCATGCTAGCCTTCAGTGTTTGCAGTAGCAGGGATTTCATATATACATCTACCACATCTCCTCATCTTGCCCAGGCTAAAAGTCCAGGGGTATAACGGTTTCTAACATGCCCAATTCTACCACTTATAGGCATAGGAACTTTAACCTGCTCCATTTCCAACATGGACTGATTCTCCCCTTCCTTGGCAGCCTTGGGGCCTCCTACTTCTTGGGGGCTTACCACATTTCTGCCACATTTAGTGTCGATATACAATCAACATAGCCCATTGTGACTCAGAACTCCCAAGCTCAAGAAGTCTATCCTACCCTTAGCCTTCTCTGCAGCAAGGATTAGAAGCAGATTTAAAATGAAAATAATGAAGCATATTTATTCACATTGCACCTTTGTCTTGTCTTTTAAATGTTTATTTTCATACATTTTGTATGTAACAACATACAGTAGTACATATATTGTATAGCAATACATACAGTTACTTTATAATGCCTGTATTGGAGGTCCTGGTTAAAGTTTTTTTTGTTTTTTTGACTGAAACAGGTGCCTGATTAAAATTTTGGAGACGGCCAATATAAACAAATCCCCCTCATTTTACAAATGAAGAACCTGATACTCTAAGATCATAAGTGATCTGCTGAAGTTCATGCAGCGTAAGTGGGAGAGTTAGAATTTGAATTCAAGTCCTACAACTCCAAATCTGCTGCCATCATACCTGATGTGGTCTCCTTTCCTCTCATTGCTTACTGATATCTTACCTATTCCTCCAGACCCAGGTCAAACAATGATGATGATGGTGATGATTACTTATTTCTGATGTATTTTAAAGTTCCCAAAGTACCTTTTGTTCATTATTTCATTTGAGACTCACAATAAACCTGTGAGGTAGGTACTATAGGTATTAACCCCCATTTTACAGATTAGAAAAATGAGCCTCAGAGGGGTTAAGTGACTTACCCATGGTCACACAGTGTGACAGCCTATATTCTCCATGAAATCTTCCCTGACCATGCGAAGCAGAAGGGATTTTTCCCTCTTCCGATTTCTTACAGCACTAATTGCCTACACCATTCATTTGCACTGAGTATATATATGCTGTCTTAGCCTAAATTTGTTGTTCTTGGATTTGGTTTTTTAAATAAATGTGCATCTATCTTATCACACTGAATTACAATTCTGTAACTCAAAGACAGGATTTTTTTACTGTAGGTAGGATTTTACTGTAGTTTCCCAACCAGCATCTAATGCAGTGTCTTGCACAATCAAAGGTACTCAATAAATATTTTTGATTGCACTGATTGGTTAAATGAATTGCCCAAGGTTCTCTTAGTTTCTGGAGAAGCTGAAACTATAACCTTGCTTTGTAGGCTGCTAATCCAGATCTTTAGCCACTATGCCAAGTAACTGGTAAAAATTGTCAGAGGCTTATGGATTTTCTGATTGTATCTGAAATGTTGGCCTAAGGAATCTAAGCAAGACAGTTACAGTATTTATCCCTCTCTTAATAGGAAAGGAGGTTTCACAATCTCCCTCCCTCAGGAACCCATTAAGGCATCTAGCTCAACTGCCTAAACCCAGATTCCTAATTTTTCTATTCTAAGTTGCCTGCTGATCTGGAGGCAGGTAAAAATCCCATTGAAACCACCCTGGGAGGCTAGGGATCATTTAGTGTTGTTGGGCTGACTTCTCTTTCGAAATGACTGTTTCCAAATTAACCATATTATTCTTTTACCATATGTTCAGCTGCCTGGGGGACAGGGGAATTGTGTTTCAATTGGCTTATTCTCTCTCTTCCTCTGGGTCTCCCTTTCCCTCTCAATTAGAGGCACAGCAAGAGGGATGTAGTGAGAGGGCTTTTCACAAGAGGAATACCTCCCTTATAAAGCACAGGAGAGGGGGGTGAGAAACAGGGTGAGAGGCTGGGAGCCCAAACTAGAGAGGGGACTATGGTATAATTCCATTATGGTATAGCTTTAAGTCATCCTGTTTTTTCATCCAGCCTTCTTATCCTCCCATAAGCAAGTCACATCTCAAAGGGAGAGGATTTTGTTTCCAGAGAGCAGCTAGCCCCAGTTTCACTACTGTCTAAAACAGGTATTGGTTAATAGCTCACCCTGCCCACCATGTATGCCTTGCTGATGATGAATTTAACACACTAAGGATTTATAGTTAATTATTTGTATCCCAGCTGTCACATATACTGCATGACTATGGGAAAATCACTTAAACAACCGGCCTCAATCTTCTCATCTGCAACATTCGTATACTACTACCTGCCCCACCTGCCTCATAACATTGCTATGGAGAAAGTACTTTTAAAACTGCAAAATGCTAGATAAACATAACTTGTTAGTATTTGTATTTCTGTTTGTGATTCTCTTTCTAGATAGGTGAGATCCAATTAACCGAGTATTTATTAAGCACCTATTATGTGCAAGTTCTCTGCTCTAAGTAGTAAGGATACAGTGATAAAAAGGCAACAATTCCTTCTCTCAAGGACCTTGCATTCTGCTAGGGGATAATACATACATACATACATACATACATACATACATACATACATACATACTTACACACATATATGTATACACACACAAATAAGTCATTACAAGGTAGTATGAAGCAGAGAAACTTGCATTATGTTTTACTGAAAAAAAATCGAGGCTATTCACCATGGCCTCCTTCTTCTTCCCTCCTTGTTATTTCATCACTCAGATGCCTTCTGCCAATATCTCTTCCTTCATCCCTGTCTCAGGTGAAGGAGTGGCCTTTCTCCTTGCTGAGGCAAACCCTTCTATATGCACAAGGGATCCCACTCTATTTTGTTTCTTCCAGTAGATTATCCTTTTTATCATCCCTAACATCTTCAAACTCTTTGCCCACCAACTGCTTCCCTATTGCCCACAAATACACCCATATCTCCAGCTGTCTTCAAAAAACCCTCTTGGGGGGGGGGGGCAAGATGGCAGAGTAGAAAGATATACATACTTTAGTTCTTCCCCCACAGCCCATAAAATACTTGTAAAGAAAGACTCAACAAATTCTAGAGCAGCAGAACCCACAGAAAGAGGGAGTGCAGGAGATTTCCAGCCCAGAGTGACCTGGAAGGCTGACAGGAAAGGTCTGTCACACCAGGCTCAGAGCAGAGCCCAGCCCAGCCTTGGCCAGGTGACTCTGGGAGGAGCAGGACCAGAGCAGGGTTCGAGGATGAAATTCTTGGAAACAGCAGTGGTTTGCAGATCCCCCAACCCAAAGGTCAGTGAGAGGGGCTTTTTTAATCACAGCAAGAAGGGAGCAGAGTCCACCCCTGGCCCTGGCCCAAGGTGGTGGTGGACGCTGGGCAGCAGATGCTTCTGGAGGCTGGCAGCAGCCAGCGTCCATTGTTCCATTGTTGGAGCACTGATCATAAAGCCTCTGGGGGAACTGAGAAGTTGATCAGGATCTCAGCCCTGAGCATGGTCCTGGGTTGAACAGGAGTACTAGGACCCTCCTCTTGACAAAGGATTCAGAAACCAAATAACTGGCTGGGAAAATAACCAAAAAAGGGGGAAAAAATAAGACCATAGAAGATTACTTTCTTGGTGAACAGGTATTTCCTTCCATCCTTTCAGATGAGGAAGAACAAAGCATACTGTCAGAGGAATTCAAGGATTGGGCATCCAGTAACTCCAAAATGAATATATGATGGGCCCAGGCCATGGAAGAGCTTGAAAAGCTAGTCAGCAACTTGCTAAAGGAGACCCAAAAAAATGCTGAGGAAAATAACACCTTTAAAAATAGGCTAACTCAATTGGAAAAAGAGGTCCAATAAGCCACTGAGGAGAAGGCTTTAGAAATCTGAATTAACCTAATGGAAAAAGAGGTTCAAAAGCTCACTGAAGAAAACAGTTCTTTAAAAATGAGAGTGGAGTTCAAGGAAACTAATGACTATATGATAAACCAAGAAGTTGCAAAACAAATCCAAAGGAATGAAAAAATAAAAGATAATGTGAAATATCTCATTGGAAAAACAACTGACCTGGAAAATAGATCCAGGAGAGACAATTTAAAAATTATGGGACTACCTGAAAGCCATGATAAAAAAAGAGCCTAGATATCATCTTTCATGAAATTATCAAGGAAAATTGCCCTGATATTCTAGAACCAGAGGGCAAAATAAATATTGAAAGAATCCACAGATCACCTCCTGAAAGAGACTCAAAAAGAGAAACTCCTAGGAATACTGTGGCCAAATTTCAGAGTTCCCAGGTAAAGGAGAAAATGTTGAAAGCAGCTAGAAAGAAACAATTCAAGTATTGTATACAATCAGGATAACACAGGATCTGGCAGCTTCTACATTAAGGGATTGAAGGGCTTGGAATAGGATATTCCAGAAGTCAAAGGAACTGGGATTAAAACTAAGAATCACCTACCCAGCAAAACTGAGTATAATATTTCAGGGAAAAAAATTATCATTCAATGATATAGAAGACTTTCAAGTATTCTTGATGAAAAGACCAGAACTGAAGAGAAAATTTGACTTTTAGACATAAGAATCAAGAGAAGCATGAAAAGGTAAATAGGAAAGAGAAATCATAAAGGACTTTCTAAAGCTGAATTGTTTACATTCCTACATGGAAAGATAATATTTGTAACTCTTGAGACTTTTCTCAGTATTTGGGTAGGTGGAGGGATTATACACACATGTACACACACACACATAGATAGAGAGCACAGGTTGAATTGAATCAGGAAGAATGATATCTATAAAAAATAAAATTAAGGGGTGAGAGAGAAATATATTGGGAGGAGAAAGGGAGAAATGGAATGGGGAAACTATCACTCATAAAAGAGATAAGAAAAATCTTTTTCAATGGAGAAGAAAAGGGAGGAGGTGAGAGGGGAAAAGTGAAGCTTACTCTCATCACATATGGCTTAAGGAAGGAATAACATGCTCCCTCAATTGGGTATGAAAATGTATCTTGCACTACAGGAAAGTAGGGGAGAAGGGGACAAGTGAGGTGGGGGGATGATAGAAGGGAGGGCAAATGGGAGAAGGAAGTAATTAGAAGTAAACACTTTTGGGGAGGGATACAGTCAAATGAGAGAATAGAATAAAGGGGGCACAGGGTAGGATGGAGGGAAATATAGTTAGTGTTACACAACATGGCTATTATGGAAGTCTTTTGCAAAATGACACATATATAGCTTGTATTGAATTGCTTGCCTTCTCAGTGGGGATGAGTGGGGAGGAAGGAAGGGAGAGAAGTTGGAATTCAAAGTATTAGAAACAAATGTTGAGAATTGTTATTGCATATAACTGGGAAATAAGAAATACAGGTAATGGAGTATAGAAATCTATCTTGCCCTACAAGAAAAGAGAGAAGATGGGGATAAGGGAAGGTTGGGGTGTGATAGAAGGGAGGGCACATCGAGGGAAGAGGTAATCAGAATGCAAGGTATTATGGGATGGGGGAGGGGAGAGATGGGGAGAAAAATTGGAACTCAAAATTTTGTGGAAATGAATGTCGAAATCTAAAAATAAATAAACTATTTAAAAAAACCCCTCCCTTGGTCCATCCATCCCTGCTAGCTATCATCTCATAATTCTCCCTCCCTTTTCTGGCTAAACTCCATGAGAAGGACATCTATAATCAATATTTTTATTTCCTTTCCTTTCGCTCTCTTCTTTACCCTCTACAGTCTAACTTCTAACCTCATCATTGCTCTCTCCAAAGTTACTAAGGATCTCTTAATTGCAAAATCTATTGGCCATTTCTCAATTCTCAATATCTTGACTTCTCTTTAGCCTTTGACACTGTCGATTACCTTTCTCTTAGCCCCCTCTTCTCTTTAAGCTTTTGTGATGCTACTCTTTCCTGATTCTCCTCCTTCCTATCTGATTATTCCTCAGTCTCCTTTGCTGAATCCTCATCCAGGCCATGCCCACTAACCACAGGTGCTCCCCAGTCTCTATTCTGGGCCTTATTTTCTTCTCCCTCTATACTGTTTCACTTGGTCTTCTCATCAACTCCCATGAACTCATTATCATTTCTATGCTGCCAATTCTACTTATCTAACCCTAATCTCTCTGTGATCTTTCAGTCTCACATCTCCAACTGCCAATTTGACATCTCCAACTGGATGTGCCAGAGTCATCTTAAACTCAACATATCAAAAACTGAATTCATTATCTCCTTCCCCCCAAAAAAGAAACCCTCCCTTCTTTCTAACTTCCCTATTACAGCTGAGGGTACTACCATCCTTCTTCACACAAGAAACTCCATCTCTTGACTCTTGGCATTTTCTCTGGCTACATCCCATGCCTGGAAGCTCTTCTTTCTCATTTCTGCCTTCTGGCCTTCCTGGCTTCCTTCAACATGCAGCTAAAATCCTACCTTATTCAGAAAGCCTTTCCCAATTTCCCTTAGTTCTAGTGTCTTTCCTCTCTTGACTATTTCAAATGAATCCTGCATATATCATGTTTGTGTGTGCATGTGTGTATGTATGTATATATATATGTATATGTGTGTATATATATGTTATATATCTATATATACATATGTATGTATGTGTGTATGTATATATATAAAATCTCCCCCCATTAGTCTGTGAGCTAGATCCTTGGGAGTAGACAGTCTTTTACTTTTCTTTGTATTTCCAGTGCTTAGCACAGTCCCTGACACATAATAGATGCTTAATATTTAAAGACAAACTGGAAAAAAGAGCACTATGAGATAAGATGGTGGTGGTGGGTGACCAAGAAATGCTTGAAGGAGATGACACCTGGGCTGATATGAATGCAGACAAGGACTCTGGGGAGTGGAAATAAAGATAAAATACACTCTCGGTATATAGGATTAATCACTAGCAATAAGCTCCTACTATGTGCCAAGCATAGTGCACAGTACTGGAGATATAAAGACAAAAATTAAAATAATTCCTGTCATCAAGGAACTTAAATTTCAATGGAGCTGAGAGAATATACATTCATTATTATACAGATAATACAAAAAAACTTTATTACTTATGCATTTATTATTATATAGGCAGTAAATACAAATTAGATACCATGTAACCTTACAAGGGAAGATGGAGATGAGGAAAGGTCTCTTACAGAAGGTGGCACTTGAAATAAGACTTTGGGAAACCACAGATTCTAAGATGTGCAGCGTACAAAAGAGCATGAAATTGGAGTATTGTGCGTAAAGAACAACCAACACACCAATATTACATAACCAGGGAGTGATTGATTAGGTGGGGGTTGACAAGTCTCCTTTTGGATATATTGAATTTGAGATACCTTTAAGAATCCAGGTAGAGATGTCCTAAGACTTAGACAAGAGATTATGACATTTGTATATGTGTGTATACATATATATGTATATGGATATACAGGTAATGAAGAGGCAAGCTGCTGGAGAACATAGGATTAGGATCAAGGGGTTAGCCTAGGAATACCATAGGGCTCTTTCATCTGAGATTAACACAAAAGATGAAAGGGTAGGGGATGATAGGAAGGTGTTTTGAGGGGTGGAGCCAAGGAAACAGGGGAGTCCGAAAGGGATGAATGGTTTCAATTTTCTTAGTAAAGTAGGAGTCAGCGTTATCTGCTGGGAGAGGAAGCTGGGTGTGGTGTTTGGGCTTTGAGGAGATAGAAGAAAGTCTCAAAGAGCTATTAAGTGAAGATCAATCAGCAGAGAATAAAGAGATGTGGCTATGTCTTGGCAATTTGGCAAGTAGTCCAATTAGCTATGAGATCTACTTGAATTTTACAGATCTGATGATTTTAGTTTCAAGTTTTAACATAGTGTCCTCAATTAAGTCCTACTGATTTATTCTACTTTATATAATTGGAGTTTAGGTGGCTTCTACTGGCATTGTTCAAAAGATATATTAGGTGGTGCCTAGCATTGGAATCAGAGAAATTGAGTTCAAGGGATCACAGAATAATCAGAGACTCTCTAATCCAACCTCTTCCTTTATGGATAAGGAAGTGGAGGCCCAGAAACTTTAAGGGACTGGCCCAAAGTCATTCAGCTAATAAGTATGAGAGGTAAGGTTTGAATCTCATAGTTCTTCCTATAATACCATTTGACTAGGTTTAATTTAATTCCATGCAATTTCACTTAGTACCTATTGAGTGCCTACCATGCCCACTAGACATCTCCAGCTAGATCCAGCTGGCATCACAAATGAAAAAATGAACTCTTCATCCCATACTATGTACCTTGGAAGTATTTATCCAAATAAGTATTACTAAGTCATCTTTAAAAAAAAAAAAGGCAAGAGGAAAGACAGAAAGACAGATAGCTATGAGCCACAGAGTTCAGAGAAGTTTTTGCAGAGTACACTGGTCTTGAGTCAAGCCCAAAGTTGGGAAGGGGAGAGATCGGTATTTGGGAATTATCATGAACAAAGATGCAGAAGGGCATAATTATGTACTATTATAGGCAGTCATGAAACAAACATTCATAATAAATACTGGTGTTTTTCAAAGAAATGACTAAACATACAAATCTTTTACCTCTTTTACTTCTTCCCCAGGAATTTCTATATCCCAAAGTTATTTCTGACCCAAAATGTCTCCTCCTTCCACCTTTGCATAGGGAACTGTTGGCCTCTCAAGTATCTAGGGAGCTGAAGAAAACTTGCAATTTCGAACAAAAACAATAAATCCTCTATTGCCCTAATTCTTTTGTGAAAAACATGTCCCATTGACAAAATAGTTATGCTTTTTCTCTCTTTTATTGCTTCATATTCCTTTCTTAATTAAAGAGAATTGTTTCTCTCATGTCTGTGTGTGCTAGAAAGAAGTTATTTATTAGAACTCATCCTTCTGTTTCTCTTTACCTTATCTTATTCTGTGGCTATGAAAACTCTATCTCACTTTCTCTCTTTCTCTCCCTCTTTTAAAATGCCTGATTGTCTTTCCTGTTGATGTAACATAGTAATGAACTTCATAATCAGTCCCTTTCCATTCATGGGAAAAAAGGCATTGATGTCAGTAACAAGCATGAATTACAGAAGTACAAAATTTCACAAAAGAACCTGATTCATTATCCTCACATTAGATCTTTCTTTTTCTCCTTAAATGGACATTTCTTTTCTAAAAATTGAGTTTTGCTGATGTCTTTAGCTTTTACACCACAGACATTTTCTGATATACTGTCCCCTCTTTTTCTTTCCTCCACCCTGCCACCGTTACAAAGGAAAACAGTTAAAATCAACTGACATGGCAAGTGTGTCTGCTATGATTGTATTCAGCATTACACACCCAGAGTCCCCCACCTCTCTACTGAGAGGGAAGAAAGGTGTTGCAGCATGTGTTATACAGCCCCGAGATTAGCCATTTGGTAGAATTAATCATAATTCAGATGCCCTTTAGTGTTTTCTTTATGTATAACACTCTCCTGGTTCTGCTCACTTCAAATTGCCCTCATTCCATACGAATCTTCCCATGTGTTTTGGAAACCCTCATATTTGACATTTGACATATAATGTTCCATTACATATTAATACTATAATTTGTTCAGTCAATTCCCTATTGATGGACACCCACTTTGTTTCCAGTATTTTTTTCCTACTAGAAAAAAGGTTGCTGTGAATCTTTCTTGGGGTATGTGCCCAGGAATGGAATTTCTAGGTTAAAGAGTCTACAAATTTTAGTGACTTATCTTGCATAATTACAAACTGAAATCTTCTAGAATACTTGGAACTAATTCACTACTCCACCAATGGTGTGTGACCGTCATCCTGCAGCCCTTTAATGCTGACTAGTTCTGTCTTTTGTCATCTTTGGCACTTTGATAGGTATGAGATGAAATCTCACAATTATCTTATTATGTATTTGTATTATTAGTGACTTGGATTATTTTTTCATATGACCATTGATAATTTTCAATTCCTGAGAAAATTCTTCACATTCATTGACCACTCAACTATGGGGGAATACGTTGCTCTTGGCCTTATATATTTATATCAATTTCCTTTATATCTTGTCTGAAGATTTCCCATTGTTATTTTATCTAACCTTGCCAAAACGTGTTGACAACATTCGAAATTAGAATGTTCTGGAAATATATTTGGGTTATGCTTCATTCAGATCAATATCTACTAAATGCAAGACACTGTGCAAGACTGATTCAAAGATGCACAAGGACATAGTTCTCACCCTCAACTAAGTAATGGAATGAAATAAGTTAGAATGAAAAAGTGGATTCTGCAGTCAAATGGAGAAGCATAAGAGACTGGGGTGAAGGGTGGGTGGGCAAGGTATTTCCTCTAGATAGAGAGAAATGGACAGTATCATGAAAGTGGTAGAATCTAACTTTGTCCTTGCACTATGTGGAGAAAGTGTAGTATAGAGGCTATACATATTGATTGGGTAAGTTACAGGGACACAGATGCTTGTAACTCAGTTACCCTTGTCAAAAGTTTAAAGCATTTATCAGTCTCTGCCAGGCACTCCCTATTTTACTCCCTTCAAGCAATCTGGCTCTTTCTAGCCCTGACCTACGAGTCACCCTACCCTTCCTTGCTGGCCCATCCTTATTTCCATCACTGATCCAAGTTTGAAGTACTTCTCTTACTCCCTCTGAGAAGCAAGGTCACATCTAATCAAGACTCAAAGTCTTCCCTTCAGCTTCAAGTTGAAGCTGCTTTCACTAAAATCCCTTAAAATCAGCAGCCTCCCCTGGGCTCCAACCACAAACGTGTCACACATTTTTACCCTCTATGATCGAACAGCTTTCCTGCTCAGTTCCCTGAAGCTAAGTCTGCTCTCTTAGGCTCCTCATCACCTCTCTGCTTAGCAGATTCTATCAGATGTGGGACATCTTTCCCAAACCAACCAATATTTTCATTGTTTTTCCCTTACTAGAAACTCCATATCATTTCTCCTCCCATCTTCTCACAGTTACCATTCCCACCTGGGAAAGTCAGAAAAAAAAATAAAGAACACTCCAAGCTCTCCATGAAGTCTAGCATTTCAAGAGACCTCATTCAGGCTTTCATCTTTCCCTATTAATATATGGTTCATCCTTTGTTACTTATGACCAAACCTTATCAACCAATCAATCATCCCACTGCTCAATCAATCAACAAGCATTGATTAAATCCTTACTCTATGCCAAGCACTGTGCTTAGTACTGGCGCTCCAAAGAGAGGCAAAAATAGTCACTGCCTTCAAGGAGCTTACATTCTTGGCCAAACAATCAACCAAACAACAATCAGTCAATCAACAAGCATTTATTAAGTGTCTGTTATATGAGGCATTGATGATACCAATGCAATAAATGAAAAAAATTTCTAATCTTAAAGGACCTCCATTCTAACTGGATAGACAACAAGTATACATGTTAAGTACAACCAGAAAATATAGAGAGAACAAAAAATAGGATAAATACAAGATCATTAGGGAGGAAGAGGGAATACTAGCAGTTGTGGAAGTCGGGAAAGGTGTTATGGAAAAGATGGTGCTTGAGTTGTGTCTTGAAGGCAAAGATTCTTTAAGCTAGAGACGAGGACAGAGTATGTTCCAGTCATCAGAAATAGCCCTTACAAAGGTGGTAGAGTGCTAGGTGTGAGGACTAGAGTGAAGAGAAAATAGAGGCAGGGAGCCCATTTTGGAGGCCACTGTGATGGTGAGAAGGGCATGAACTGAGATGACAGCTGGATGAGTAATGAAAGGGTCCGAAGTGGGAGATGCTGTAGAGACTTGACAACTGTTTGATTACATAGGCTAGGGGTACTGAGCAGGTGGATATACTAATGAGGTTACAGCATTGGGAGACTGAAAGAATGGGGATCCCTTGGACAGAAGCAATAAGTTTGGAAGACTAGTAGGTACAGGGAAGAGGGAGAGAATGAATTCTGTTTTAGATATGTTGAGGTTATCCAGTAGCTGGTAATGTAGAACTGATGGTCAAGGAAGAGTCTGGGACTGGTTATAGGGATCTGAGAGTCACCTCAACAGAAATGATCATTAAACTCATAGGAGATGATAAGGTCACCAAGAGAAGGAGTTTGGAGAGAGAAGGGAAGAGGACTCAGGCTAGAATGCAAGGCTTTACATGTAAAGGATTATCCAAGAATAATTGTCCCAGTGGGGTATCCAGAAGCCACGGGAGCTCACCTAAGTGGGATTTCCCTTTTTGCCTTTTCTTCTAGCCTGCTGTATGTAGCCTAGGGCAGAACCCAAAATGTATTTTTAATTTTATTCTATGACCAGTAGAGGAAAGAGTCTGCTATGACAAGAGAAGTGCTAACAAAGAAAAGGGGTAGGGGGTGCAAAACTGTCAAAGCCATTCCCCTTTCCCTCCCTCGATGCACAGCTATCCCAAACCTAGCAGACATCTCAATAACAATGAACACAGTCCCAACCTCATTTCATTTCTTCATCCCTTTCTCCAGAAACCTTTCCTGCTCTGAAATCCAGAACCCATAATGAAATGCCTAGGACAGACTCTTGTTTCCCTCTTAAAAGTAGGTGAATTCTCACCTACTTTTGCAGTATCTAAAGTTCCAGTTGGCATCTTTGTACTACTGTTCCTTGTTTTTTTTTTTAAGGTCTAGCATCTAGACCTTATTTGGTCTACTGCCCCCCTTAAACAAAAGTTACTCAGTACCCCTTTGGAAATCTACTTTTTTAAAACCCTTTAATGTTTTTTTGAAATTTGCATCATTTCAAAAAACTGTAAAATATTTTCTTTAAAAATGATACATCTTAAATTTAATAATTTATTGTAAATTTGTGATTTTTTTCCCACACTGAAATTTTGATGATGCAATGTTGTGTCATGTGACCATACAATATCATATTGTAAACAAGTCATTACAGGCACATATTCCTGCTGATGCATACTAGACTTTCCGACTATTTATGACACACTCATCTGTCAACACTTGCTTGTTAAGACCTGTTGGCTGACTTGACCACTGATCAGTTACAACATGCATTTTTTGTGTCTCTGGAAAACAGTTTAATCACTACAAGTTTAACTCTGTTATACAACAGATGAAACATTTAAGAATGGTTTTTCAAAATTTTATCTTCTTTTCTTATGCTTCCGCTGCCCCTTATTTTTATTTAATGCCCCCCAGTTGTACCCAAGGCTACTACTGCCCCTGAATCATCCCAGTGCCCCCAGGAGGTGGTATCACCAACTTTAGGAACCTATGGAGATGAATAACTAGAAAGTGGGGGTCAGAGCTATTGCTATAAGGAAGTCAGGGCTATAAAGCAAGATGGCAAAGGAGACCAGGAGGAATCTTTTTTCCCTGACGATAACTAACGTTATTATAAACTTAATAACAAATTTAATAAAAAGGAACTATTAAGCTAACAAAAAAGGATAAAAATAATTCATAAAACCATGAACTCTAAACTAGGTGTACATTTATAAAATAAATCCATACATATTTAAATTTAACAAATAATTTTTTGTTTTGCCTTATCTGTCCTTGGTTCTCTTTTCCATCTATATACTCATATAACACAAATTACAGAGTTAGAGCTGGAATGGACTTTGGAAGTCCTCTTATCCAACCCCTTTATTTTACAGATGAGAAAAACTTAACTCCAGGGAAATTATTTTAATTAATTTCCATTTAATTTGTGTTTATGTCATTCTGATTGTACTTTCTTCATTCTATATCATTTCATATGTGTTTCCAAATTAATTGTATTGTATTTTTCATATTTGAGGAATTCTGGCTAGGGGTAGGGACAGAGGCTGGGCTTCTGATCTGAATGGTATTGGAGAGCTCCCAGGGAAGAATTTCTTCTAACGTGGACCAGAACTTTCTCTGCAATTTACAGTTTTCAAGAATGAGACGTTAATTGACTTGACCAAGGTCATATGGCCAGTATATGTCAGAATGAAACTTGAACTTAGGCTTTTGGGGCTCCAAGCTCTCTGTCCACTACACAATGCTGCCTTTTCATATTTTAAGAATATAAGGAATAAATCTGTGGTCCTATGAACCCTGTAAGGTAAGCACTACAGCAATTACTGTCTCTACTACATGGATGAGAAAACTAAGATTCAGAAAGTCTAAGGAACTTGCTTATGGTTACACAGCATATATCGATCAATAAACATTTATTAAATGCCTACTAAGTGCCAGGCACTGTACCAATCACTGGGTAAGAGACATATTCACAAGAAACAGGTTTTGTAACTGTGTTTTCCTGACTCCAGATCTACCCTGATAACCACTAACCTACACATTCAATGGTGATTCTATGGTTAACAATAATTGCATTGTTCCTGGGATACTGCCATGATCTCTTGGGAATGCTTGTGTCAGAGGTCAAGAATTGATTTTATGACCCTAGGAGCCCTTACAGAGGTCAAAGGACGTCAACAGAGTGGGACACTGGGGAGTTTTGTTTTGTTTTATTACCAATAGTTAAGAATCCTTAGAAAATCCCCTCCAAAAAAAGCTATATATTTATTTCAGGAATAGGAAAAGAGAGAAAAATCTATGAAATTGTGTTCTGTTTCACACCATAAGTAAGGGAAAGAAGGGAAACAAGTATTTATTAAATGCTTACAATGTGCCAGGCACTGTACTAAGTACTTTACAAGTATCTCATTTGATCCTCACAGCTCTGGGAAGTAGGTGCTATTGGTATCCCCATTTTACAGATGAGGAAACAGGCAAACAGAGGTGAAGTGACTTGCCCAGGGTCACACAGCTAGTCATGGATTTGGGCTGGAAAGAGAGAGAGAGAGAGACAGAGAGACAGAGGGAGACAGAGACAGAGTCAAAGAGACAGAGAGACAGAGACAAAGAGACACAGAGAGAGAGAGAGAGAACATTTATATAGTGCTTACTATGTGCTGAGCACTGTGCTAAGTGTTTTACAATTATTATCTCTCTTGATTTTCAAAACAACCTTGGGAGGTAGGTGCTATTATTATCCTCATTTTACAGATGAAGAAACTGAGGCAGACAGAAGTGAAGCGACTTGCCTAAGTCACGAGTTGGGCTGGAAGCTAGATTTCAACTAAGGTTTCACCAACCCCAGGCCCAGTGGTCTACTCATCCACTTAGCTGCCTAACGTTACCCTTCATCTACTCTGTAAGTCTTTTGCATATACCTATTAGCAGACGTTGTCTTGCCCTGTTAAACTATAAGCTCCTTGAGGGTAGAGAATGTTTTTGCCTTTCCTTGTATCCCCAGCACTTAGTACAATTGTTTAGCCATGTCCAACATTTCATGACCCCATTTGGGGTTTTCTTAGCAAAGTTACTGGAGTGGTTTATCATTTCTTTCTCCAACTCATTTTATAGATTAAGATATTGAGGTAAACTGGGTTGAGTGACTTGCTCAGGGTCATACAGCTAGTAAATGTCTGAAACCAAATTTGAACTCAGATCTTCCTGAGTCCAGATTTGGCACTCTCTTCACTGTGTCACCTACCTGTTCCAGGGCCTGGCACATAATAAACTCCTAATAAAGGCCTCTTCATTAACATCAAACATTTAAAATATTATTTGAAAACAAATAAACAAAATGTTATTTGACTTACTAAAATTTAATTTCCATTAAAGCATTTGGGCACATATCCATTATGTACCTTTGGACCACCTGCACTCATCTCGTCATTGAGTGAGAAGTACAGGGCCTAGGATGTGACTCAGAATAGAAAGACTTATTGGAATTCATATACCATTCAGCTGCCTTCCAGCTACATTCAGCCTGAGTCAGGCTGTTAACTTCCCTTGCCCATCATGGTTTGAGACCCGGTGGGTGGGTGAATATAATCTAGCTCCTGAACAATAAGTCCTTATCCTGCCTAGCTAGCAATGGCCTTGCAACTAAAAATACACAGCACTTCGTGTTTCTTTTCATTTGTTAGACCCTACCAATCATTTTCCCAGAAGATAATATCTGTATTTGGCAGAAACATGCTTGCAAAAATAAATTCACCTCTGAAATTTTTCCAGGCTGGTTTTAGAAACAAACGCAGTTAGTGGCTTTTGCCCGTTTTCAAAGCCAAACAAACCAGACACCCAGAGTCCTCACTCTGAAGTGTAAATGTTATGAAAAAGGTGATGATCCATATCTTCTCCACTGATAAATAACTGAATGTCTATGAGAAGCACACTCTTGGCAACCTCTCTAGGACTTTCCTGAGCCACCACATGCCTTCTCACCTCCAGTGTTTCTTCCTAAGGACCAGACGACTGAGACTGGAGGAGAAACATAGATGACTGTGGAATGTTGACTTCTTTCTGCTGAAATGTTTTCCAGGAGGTAGGAGGAGATGAGTGATAGAAGACTTGGCCAGAATTTCCTGAAATGACCGATAAATGCTGCAAACGTTACAGTCCTTCAAGTCACCTCATGAGCGACGTCTGGAACTATGAAGTTATGTTTTGCTTTGTTTTAATTATGTGAGACAAGGTGGTACATCTGGAAAATCAGGCTTAGAGTCACGAGACTTAGGTTCAACTCTGTCCTGTCAGGCTAACTGGCTGTGTAACCATGGTTAAGCTGCTTAATTTCTCTGAGTCTGTTTCCTTATCTATAGGATGGGGATAATATACATGTAGCAAAACAATGCCAGAGAACAACCAAAAAATTAACCAAAACTGAATGCTAGGAAGTCATAATGACCAAGTTTTGTACTGAAGAATTATGAGGACATACCTTCCTCCTTTCTTTGGGGAGGGTACGTGGGTGTGGAATGCTTTATGCAATGTCAGAATTGGTTAGTTTTGTCAAATTTTATTTTCTCTCCTTAGTGATTTTGTTATTGTTATGAAGGATAGTTCTTTAGGGAGGGAAGGGGAAAGGGATATAGTGAAAACCATAGATATAAAAACAAAAGATATAAATAAAAAATTTAAAAATAACAAGAATCATATGGGCAGCATCCAACTCACAAGGTAATTGTCATGAGGCTAAAATGATATAATGTACATGAAGTCCTATGTAAACTTTAAAGCACTCTACAAATAATGTGCCTGACTATATAACCATGGGGGTCACTGAAGCTTTTCAGCACTGAAGCACTTCTGTTATTCTTATTTTCATTGTATTCACATGTGTGCACACATAGAAACACACACATGAATGGCACATCCTATTGTTAGGATAGGCCTGGGTCCTTGTGCCCGCCTCCTTGTCAGGACCCATGGCTCTTGCATTTTGTGCTTCCTATCAGGCTAATCCCACCTAGAGGATGGGTACTGGTCAGAGGTTCCTTCAAAAGCAGGGACACTTGGAGACATAGGTATGCCCTATCTTGTCTGAAAAGATATGCATCAAAGTGTTAAGCACTTTTTGTGGTAACAAAGAACCAGAGACAAAGTAGATGCCCAATGATTAAGGAATGACTGAACAAACTGTGGTGCATGAATATAATGGAATTATGGCTGTGCTATTAGAAATTATGAAAGTGATCAATGCAGAGAAGTATGAGAATAAAACGGTGCAAAGCAAAGCGAGCAGAACCAGGAAAACCATTTACACAATGACTACACAACTAATATACTAAATAAATGAAAAATGAAAATGAAAAAAACAAGAGGAATGCTAAAACACAGACTGCCAAATTATAATGACCAAGATATACCCCAAGAGATGTGTGAGAGACAGTGAAAGACACCACTGGTCTGATCCTTTGTAGAAGTGGGGGTTTTCTGATATGGAATACTGCAGTGGATAGAGCACCAGTACAGGAGTCAGGAGGACCTGAGTTCAAATCTCACCTCAGACACTTGACACTCACTAGCTGTGTGACCTTGGGCAAGTCACATAATCCCAAGTGCCTCATCCTGGGTCATCTCCAGTCATCCTCCAGATGGCTCTGGAGGAGAAGTGAGGCTGGTGACCTGTACAGCCTTCCCTCACTCAAAACAAAGTCAAGTGGAAGTCATGTCATTATTTCTGGGATGGCATGGTCTTCTTTGGCAATGAAGGATGAACACACACTTCATACAACAGAATAGTTTGATACACTGGTGGTTTGGGGGAACTTTTCCTCCCCCATTTCTTCTCTAAAGTTCTATTGGAAGATATGACTCTCTGCAAGAGAGGGAGATAGGACACAGAGAGAACTGTATTAGTCAAAAGACATCAGTAAAACAAAACATGTCCCAGCAATACCACTACTTGGTCTATTTCCAAAGATGATTAGGGGAAAAGAAAGAGAAGCTATATGTTCTAAAATGCTTATAGCAGCTCTTTTTGTGATGGCAAAGAACTGGAAATTATAGGGATGCCCATCCACTGGGGAACGGCTGAGCAAGTTGTGGTTTATGACTGTGATGGAATACTATTGTGCTATAACAAATGATGAGCTTAACGACTTTAGAAAAATGTGAAAAGACGCATACAATGATGAAGAGCAAAAGAAGGAGAACCAAGGGAACAGTACGAGCAATATTGTTTTAAGAACAACTTTGAGTCAATAAGGTATTTTGTCTGTTATAAATACCCAATTAAACTATAAAGGACATATGAAGAAATACGCTATCTGCATCCAGAGAAAGAACTGATAAATATGGATAGGATAATTTTACATATATATGCCTATTTGTGTCTAATGGCAGCCATCTCTATGGTGGGGGTGGAGGAAAGGGAAGAAAAAATTTATATGATAATTTTGTTGTATATTTGAAAGGAATATCAAGTTGTGCATAGTAGTTTTGCAGTTTCATGTACAATTGTCTTTTTATTGTACTGTCATGGAAATGTGTGTTTTATTCCATAAATTAAGAATGAAATTATACTTAATTTTTAAAAAAGAACACTTGCTTCTCTATATTGTCTCTCGACAGCCCATTGAGTATCATTTGATTTCTGCTTCAACTTTTCACATCAGTTGTGGATCCTGGACTTATTGTCCTGCTCTAAAGAGTCCTTGAATATAGTCCTCTTGGGAGATTCTACAACTTTTCTAGTGCTGCTGCCATTGCTTTTTAGGAATGCCACTTTGAGAATTTCCTTCAGCACCTATGCCATTATTTGTCCATTTTTTAAATATTTGCAATAGAAATAAATCTTCAAAATTTCATATTCGCATCCCTATAAAAGGAGTAGACTGACCGACCTATAACATCTAAGAGCTCACAGCACCTGGTTAACCTTGTCTTCAGATTCTGTCTTATCATCCTCTGGAATAAAAATAACATATTCACGTATCTCTTATACTTCCAAGTGGTTAAGCATCCTTTCCACTATGCTACAATGCCCTTCACTGGTCAGGCTTCCACTCTTATCTTTTCCCTATGTCAGTTTCCCCAGCAGGTTTTGTTTTCTTTTTTCTCCAGCAAATATCCTAAAATTCTGGCATACTGGAAAATCTAAACTGAACTCCCAAAGTCTTAGGAGAAATTTCATGTTTATTTTCTTTAGGTTAGATTTCCTCCAGGGCTGGCTTTAGGGAAGTCATACAATAGGATTTGCCAAATTTTTAAAAAGCATTTATCAGCGAAAGTAGCAAGTTTGTGAATCTACGATAGAAATGATCCCCTTGAAATTCAATTGGAAGAATATTTAGTTAGTGTATATGGTGTGCGGGGTACTATACTGATAACTATAGGAAACAAAAAGGTATGAAAAGCATGATCTCTGTCTTTTAGAAGCTTATGATCTCAGAAGAAGGTTACAAGAGATGTGGAAATAACTACAGTGTGAGGCAGAATGATGTGGCTGTGAGTGAAGTACAAACGCTATGGGGTTAATGCAAGGAAAGAGCACATGCATTTGTGGGATCAGGACAGGACTGACAGAGAAGATGGTATTTGATATGGGCCTTGAAGGATGCTCAGAGTTTTGGCAGGCGGAGATGTGAGGCAAGGGCATTCTAGGAAGAGACAACAGCCTGAACTAGAGCACAGAATCATGTGAGAAGCAAGTCTGTTCATGGAATGCTGAGTATGTTCAATTGGGCAGGTGTGTAAAGGATAATGTTGGGACGACTGAAAAATAAGGAAAATAGGGTGGATGGCCGTGAAGTATGGGCTAAAGCACTTAGATTCTATTCTGCAGGCAATGGAGAAGCAATGAAGATTTTAAAGCAAGGGAGGAAAATCACCTTTCCTGGTACTATGCATAACAATCAGCAATCATATAGCATGGTTTTGCATTTTTTTTAAATTCTAGTGTGAGTTGGGTACTATGGGTCTTATTTTCCCCATTAAACAGATGAAATAGCTAAGCCCAAAGAGGTTTACTCACTTGCCCATGATCATACTGGGCAACTAGGTGACTCAGTGGATAGAGGGCTAGGCCTGGAGTCAGGGAGAATTATCTTCCTGAGTTCAAATCTGACCTCGCACTTACTGGCTGTGTGACCCTGGACAAGTCACTGAACCTTATTTGCCTTGGTTTCCTCATCTGTAAAATGAACTGGAGAAGGGAATGGCAAACCACTTCAGGATTTCTGCTAAGAAAACCCCAAATGGGGTCATGGGGAGTCAGACATGACTGAAATAACTGAGAACCAACCATGATCACATAGCTAATATCAAAGACAAGATGTGAACCCAGGGCTGGTAGTGGCATACCAAAAGTAATATAGAGAATTTCTCTTTTGTATAATCCAGGTCTTGGAAACAGGAACCTCACATAGGAGATCTGAATACTAAGTAATATAAATGATTTTTTAATTAGCATGGCAGATCATAGATATCCAGATGGGCCTTATCCCCTTCAAAGTAGTCCCTTTAGGAGACTGCACACATCTTCTAATGATGCTGCCGCTGCTTATATCATTTGGGGGATGACTCTTTGGGCATTTGTGCCATGGCTTTTTTTTAAAATAACTGCCACAGTGATAGATCTTCTACAGTTTCATATTCACATTCCTATAAAAGAAGAAGGGCTTACTGACCTATGACATACAAAAAACTCTCAGCAGGTCAGATTAGCCACTCAGACTGTCCATTTCAGGCACATGAACATTCTGCTCTAATCTTGGTTGCATAATAAGCCAACTATCTGTGCCCCATTCTTTCTGCCACCTTAGTAGTAGATGGATCTGCCTGATGCCTTAATTCAGTCTTGTTGACCTCACTCCTGATCAGTCTTTTTCCAGAGACTACACTGTAGCCTGGAATCTTTGCTATCATGGACAGCATAGAGAGGTAGGAGCTAAAGTATAGCACATTTAGGTATGTAGAGCTAGCTTACTGAAGGGCTGGTCTCAGTGAGTGGTTATTAATAACATACTGCCAACTTAGATGGAATTCACTGGTGGAATTCCCCCGCTCTAAGCCTTATTCTATTCAACAGGTTTTTTTGTTTTTTTTTAAGGATTCTATCAAGACACAGATGGAATGCTTTATCAAATCTACAAATGACATAAAGCTGGGTGGGGGTGGGAGGATAGCTAATAAATAGCTAAAAGATCTTTGTAGCTTGGATGACAGACCCAAGCTAATAGTTTACATACAATAAAAATAAATGTTAAGTCCTACACTTGGGTTTAGAAAATCAACTTCACAGGGAAGGGCATTATGAAAGATGTGGCCTTTAGATTGTGAGCTTCTTAAAGGCAAGGACTATCTTTTTGTCTCCTTTTACATGCCCAGCCTTGGCACAGTGCCTGTCACTTAGTAGGTACTTAATAAATATTTTAACTGATTGAAAAAGATCTGGATCTTCTAATGGATCATAAGCCATATGAAACATAGCAACAAAAATAAGTGAATCTGCATTGAGAGGCATAGCTTCCAGGAATAAGGAGCTGATGGTCCTACTGTGTTCGGCCCTGGTCAAACCACATCTGGAGTATTGTATTCAGTTCTGGGCACTGCCTTTTAGGAGGGTCATAGATAAGCTGGACAGATAAGTGATTGATGAGCTGGATAGAAAAGCATTCAGAAAAGAGAGGACCAGAATGGAAGGAACCTCAAGACCATGCAATAAGATGGCAAGTTGAAAGAACTGTTGATGCATAATCAGGAGAAGGGAAGATTTAGTACTGGAGGAAGATGGGGGCACAAGTCAAAAGTTATTTTCAATTATTTGAAGGCCTTCCATGTAGAAAAGTAACTTGTTCTGCTTAGTCCTAACGGACAGAGCGAGGAACAATGGAAAATGTGAAAATTTTGGTTAAACGTATGGAAAATTTGCTTATAGGTAAAGCTATCTAAAATTAGAGTGGGCTATTTCCAAAAGTGACACCTCACTAGATGTCTTCAAGTGGAGATTAAATTAACTCTGGTTGAAAATAGTATAGGAGGAATTCTTAATCACATATTGGTTTCAATAGATGACCTCCAGGGTTTCTTCTATCTCTGACCTACTATAATTCTAGGAATCCATTCACAGCAATTTCTCCTGCTGTTGCCATGACTTTCACCACAACAATAATATGCTGCTTCTCAAATACCTTGTTGAAAGGGATTTCTGATCAGCCATCATCTGCCTGTTCAAATAATATTTCTCAGGTACTACTCGTTGGCGGGCATCTTGTCTCTGTGGTCAAGACATTTTCATCCTTTGAAGGTGAATTTGAATTTTGGAAGCCCTTTGGAAGTTGCTTCATACTTGCCAATACTGAAACTTATTCAAAATGATCAGGATGGAAATTTAGCTTAAAATGTGAGTTTTCTGATTCATTGTTGAAAGTCAATGTGGATCTTTATTGAGGCAATGTAGGAGAGTGGAAAGAAGACTGAACTTGAAGTCAGAAGACCTGCTTGATGTTACTAACTGTCTGACTGTGGGAAAGTAATTTATCTTCCTTGAGCCACAATTTTCTGATTCATAAAAGGAGTTTATAATACTTTTGACTACCTGCTTTCAGAACTACCATTATGAAAGCACTGTGAAAACTTTGAAGTATTACCTAAATGAGTTATTAGTATTTAATTAAATCAATGTTTCCATTATTCTAAAGAAGCTGATAAATTTGTTTAAAAGAATGACTAAAATTTCCATATTTTTTATCTGAATATCTCACGTTAGATATATTCCAAAGAGGTCAAAGACAAAAAGGTCTTGCATATGACAATAACTTCACAGCAGTACTTTTCATGGTAGCAAAGCATTGTAAACAAAGTAGATGCCCATAGACTGAACACTGGCTAAATGAATTCTAGTATATGAATGTAATGCACCTACATTACTACAAGAAATGGTAACATGATGAACTCAAAGAAAAATAAGAAGACACAAGGTGATGCAATCAAGTAAACAAAACCAAGAAAACAACATTTCTGATGACTGCAACAATGTTCTGGAGGAGAAACTGAGGCTGGTGATGTTGTCCAGCACTCCCTCACTCAATCAAATTCAATTGCAAGTCATGGCATCATCTTCCTGATGTCATGGTCTTCTTTGAGAACAAAGGACAAACCACGCACAACCACAGTGTAAATGGAAGGAACAATAAAAGAAAACTATACATTTTATTATAATAACAAGGCTTAAACTGGAGAAAATTTAGAAAATGCATCCCCCTCCCTTCCTGAGGTGGGGGACTATATGTATAGAATATTGCACATGCTGTCAGATGAAAATGATGTTGTCTGGTTTAGCCAAAATGCTTTTTTCTCCCTCTTTCTTTTAAAATCTTTGTTACAGGGACTGACTCCCTAGGTAGAGGAGTCAGAGAGGGAGATATTCAGAAATGATTGTGATACGAAAATAAAAGAATGAAGTGAAGGAAAGAAATGTAAAAAGGAAAAGGCAATAAACTCCTGACAGGATTTTTTTTTAATCAGGCAAAACTCTTGTGAGGAGCAAATCCAATAGAGATGGGAAAATGTTCTATGTCACTTGTACATTAGTTTCCCCTTCCCCCCTCCCCATTCAATATAGTTTCTCTTCTTTAAATAAGCTCCTCACTAACTCATCACCAATCACCACAGGTGACAGAAGTTCTCCGGATCTCCTCATGTGTCTGACACATTTTATTATGAGCTGGGGAAAGCTTATTTTTAGCATATTTCCTGTTCTGAGTGGAATCTTCCCAAAATATACATTCTCTGTGGTCAGATCACATAAGAATGAAATATTTGGTCCATCCAATTGATTGTTGCTTGTTTCTATGGTAACGGGGTGTGGAAAGGACCTGGAAATAAAAAGGACCTTCCTTGCCTGTGCCATAAAAAAGCCCCTCGGGAATTGGATGGATTGAATCTTTATTGAATTATTCAGCTATTTAGATCAGGTAGAACCATCGCTAGCAGTAACTGCACCTGGAATAAATTCAGTTGGGGAGGCGGTGAAAGAAGAGCGGTAGGAGCACAGAAGGGAACCCAATTAGAGGCACAATCTTAATGGGAGAGGGGGGTAACCCATCCTCCAGAGAGTCCAGTCTGTAGCCTCTTAGAAATTGAGAGAAAGGCAGGTTCCAGGAGCAGGCTGTCATGATGCTGGGATACTGGCAGTGGTAGCTTGTGGGCATCACTGGAAGCAAAGCATGGGGACACAACAGACGCAAGTACGAAATTCAAGGCCCCCAGATGTTGCCATCCTGGAACAAATCCTCATTCATCTAGCACTAGTTACAGCTCTAAGACTAGGCCTTAAATTCAGGAGCTATATACTTTACTACTCACAGATTTCAATTTGTATAACTAGTTTGAGTTAAATGGTTTGACATAATTAATAAAATATTGATAAAATAGCTATTTTAGGTAAAAACTTCCAAATATAAGATCTTGAGGTTAAATTTGCATGCATATTTGTAGTAGAATTTTAGAACTGGTTAGGACCTTAGCCATCTTCTTGTCCAACTTCCATATTTTATAGATGAGGAAACTGAGACCCAGAGAAATGAAGTGACTTGCCTGCTTCCTGGAATATACTCTCTCTACATATCTGCCTCTTATTATCATATTCTTCCTTCAAAGCCTAGCTAATGTTACACCCTTTCTATGAAGTCTTCCTGATTCCTTCCTCTTCCTCTAGGTTTTTTAGCTCTTGGTTAAGTTTCTGATATCAAAATTAATAATCAGTTGGGAAATAGTTGGATAAACTGTTATATATAAATATAATGGGATATAATCATTATTATGAGGAATTCAGAGCAACTTTGGAAGAATTGCAGACACCAATGGAGAGTTCATAGGAAAAAAACACATATGCAAGGACTACAATAAAATACAGGAAAACAACGTTGAAATGAAACCGAATGATGAACAATTGTAATGACTAATTGACTGCAGAAAAGACGAGGAAACATCTTCCTCCTTTCTATAGTAGGGTCAGAGACGACAGTGTTATGTAGATGGGGTAGGGAACCTGTGCCCTCGAGGCCACGTGTGGTCTTTTAGGTCTTCAAGTGAGGCCCTCTGACTGAGGCCAAGTTTTATTAAGGGGATTTGTTCTATAAAGTTTGAATTCAGTCATTGAGACACATTTTAGGACCTAGACGGCCACATGTGGCCTGGAGATCACAGGTTCCCCACCCCTAGTGTAGAATGATGGCTATATCCACTGATTTTGCATACTTTTTTGTTATGAAGGAGGGATTGTTGTATTTCTGGAGGGGGTTGGAGGAGAGCTTAGGTGAGTCCCTGCCTTTACCCTGTTATCTTAGCCATAATGGACCTTTAATGAAAGGGAGAACTTCCAAGAATTCCTGAAGAGAAAAAAATTTGACATACAAGCACAAGAGTCAACAGAAGCATAAAAAGGTAAACATGAGTGAGAAATCATAAGAAACTAAGGTTAAACTGTTTACATCCTTATATTGGGAGATAATAGCCCATCAGATGTTTTTCATCACCAGAATTCATAGAGGAATCTAATTAGACAGAGGGCCTACATGTGATTGTGTTATGTTAAGATGATCTCAAGGAATGAAATGAACAGGGAAGAAGCATGAACTGGAAGAAGGCGAACTGGGAGAAGAAAAATGGAGAAATTATCTCACATAAATGTGATGCACAAAGAGACATATATACAAAGATAGGATATTAGGGAACAGGAACAGATGACCCTTGAACCTCACTTTTTTCTGAACTGGTTAATGGAGGGGAGAAAACACATACACAGTAGGGAAATACAGTCAGCAACAGTAATTGTGAAAAAAAAATTTGAAGTAAGTTTCTTTGATAAAGGCCTCATTTCTCAAACATATAGAGAACTGAGTCAAATTTATAAAAATAAGAGCCATTCCCCAATTGATAAATGATCAAAAGATGTGACCAGTTCTCAGATGAAGTAATCAGAGCTATCTATAGCTATATGAAAAAACACTCTAACTCACTGTTGATTGGAGAAATGCGAATTAAAACAATTCTGAGGTACTACCTCATAGCTATTAGATGGGCTAATAGGACAGAAAAGGTAAATGACAAATGTTGAAAGAGATGTGGGAAAAATGAGACACTAATGCACTGTTGGTGGAGTTGTGAACTGACTCAACCATTCTGTGGAGTAACTTGGAACTATGCCCAAAGGACTATAAAACCATGCATACCCTTTGACCAGTGATACCACTACTAGGTCTGTATCCTAAAAGACATTAAAAAACAAAAAGGAAAAGGATCTATATGTACAAAAATATTTATAGCAGCTCCTTTCTGGGAGCAAAGAATTAGAAATTGAGGGGATACCCATCAGTTGGAGAATGACTGAACAAATTGTGGTATGTTATTATGGTAAAATACTATTGTACTATAAAAAATGATGAGCAGGATGCCCTCGGAAAAACCTGGAAAGATTTGCATGGGCTGATACACAGTGAAAAGTACTGTGTACAAAGTAACAGCAATATGGTAAGATGAACAGCTGTGAATGACTTAGCTGTTCTCAGCAATGCGATGATCCAAGACAACCCTGAAGGGCTTAGGATGAAAAATGCTATCCATCCCCAGAGAAAGAACTGATGGTGTCTGAATACAGATTGAAGCATATTTTTTTCAATTTCTTTGTTTTTCTTGAGTTTTCACAACACGCCTATTATGGATATGTTTTGCATGACTACATATGTATAACTTATACAGAAGTGCTTGCCTTCTCAATGCAGGAGAGCTAGGAAGGGAGAGAATTTGGAACTCAAAGTTTTAAAAATGAATGTTAAAATTATTTTTACATGTAGTTGAGGAAAAATAAAATACCAATTTTTTTTAAAAAGGTCCATTTTCCCTCCTGTGGTATTACACCCTGTATTTTTTTTTAGTAGATTATTCCTGATTTATAGGCCTTGATCTTTTGCCTTCTGAAATATCACATTCTAAGCTCTCTGCTTCTTTATCGTAGTAGTTGATAAATCTCACATGATCTTGATTGTGGCTCCTTAGTTTTTGAATTTTTTCATTTGGATTACTTGCAGTACTTTTTCCTTGACTTGGGAGTTCTGGATTCTGGCTATAATATTTCTAGGAGTTTTCCTTTGGGTGTTTCTGTCATAAGGTAAGTGGTAGATTCTTTCAATTTCTACCTTGCCCTCTGGTTATAAGATATCTGGACAGTAAATTGTCAATATGTTGAAATCCCTTAGTACAAGGACAGGAGTTGGGAAAGAGAAAAAGATTGTTGGCCAGGTATTGTTGAAAAAGGAAGAGGAGTGTCCTGCAAGTGTATAGGTTACAGCTACCAGGATTTTGATTGAGTGGAAGATTGTATGAACCTCAAAAGAGAAATTACTGAGAACTGGCACTAAGGGGAGAACCTGGAAATAGCAGGGAACAAGGAGCAGAATTATCCCTTCCACATCACAGGGGTTAGAGGCATACCACCCCCATGATCTGGAAAATCCACATAAAATTTTTTGGCCCTCTTTATACCAGAGAATAAACCTGAATTATTATGGTATTAAAATATAAGAATATGTTGATATTATATAATACTACGCATATATTTTATGCATTTCTGAATTTCTAAACTTTTCTGTTTCATCCACTGGACTTTGTGTGTCATCTGAAGCTTTCACGAAACTTCTCCCATATTCCCATTTAATTTCATATGGTGACCTGTAATTCGTCAAAACTGTGATGGGGAAAATTATGATGTAGAAGGGATAACTGTATTCTAACTCCCACATCTCTACCAGCAACCTGAGGAGAATGAGGAACAGTGCAGCTGGTATAGGAGAGGGTGGGGGCAGGGAAGTTGGGTCATCGAGGGTGGGGACCGGATTTGAGTGATTACAGGAAGACTGAAGAAGTGGGAGAGGAAAAGATTTTAGATGAAGGCAAGTTTCTTGCCTATAGAACAGGCATTCCAGAGAGTACAGTGGAAGGGTGGGTGGTATTTGATTGGGACTGTGGTGTGGGAGTGTTGAGGGAAATGGGAATAAGGAATCAGGTGGTAGGGGACTGAGAATGGAGTTTGGACGATGACCTACAGGGTCAAAATAAAAATGTGACCAGGTATAAACTAATCACTGATGGAAGGTACTACTCCTCTTCCCCAAAGATGTTAGAGATCATACTCGAGATGCCCACAATATGAGATGGAAAGCACATGGTCATGACAAAGATACTCTATAGTAATATAACAAGAATACTACCCACATTGAAAGTCATGGAGTATTGTCGTAAAGTAAGTGCTGTTGCATCTAAGTTGGTAGTCCCTTGGATGGTCTTCACCTAGGATTCCTGAACAGACACCAGACTCTAGCCTGCCTGCCTCCCAAGGTACTGTCAGTTTCAGATCATGTCAGTTTCAAATAATAGATACCATACAGACCAGTGGCTTCGGGCTGAAAGGTTTTTTTCAGACTGATACACCTAAGTTCTTATAAACTGGGGTTTCAGGAGGCCATGGACATACCTGATTGGCTTTTTCAAACATTGTGCTTTACCCATGCCAATCAGGCTTGTGAAATATCCTTATTAGAGCAAGCATACTAGGCAGTAATGATACGCTCTAACCAAAGTGTAAAATCTTTTTGACAATTCCCAGGGTCTTTGCAGCTCATCTAAACCTTGCTAGAAAGCTATTACAAAAGTGAGACAAAATAGGGCAAGAAGAATTCCTCCATTGGCCGTATTGAATATTTGACTCTTTGGATTGATGATGGCAAACCAGTTTATCCAATATCTTTCCCCAATTTCTTTATATTTTCCCAGAAGAGTTTTTTTTTTTTATTTAACTTTTAACATTTATTTTCACAAAATTTTGGGTTACAAATTTTCTCCCCTTTTATCCCCCCCCCCCCCCAAACCCAAGCATTCTAATTGCCCCTGTGACCAATCTGCTGTCTCTTCTATCCTCCCTCTCTGCCCTTGTCTCCGTCTTCTCTTTTGTCCTGTAGGGCCAGATAGCTTTCTTTACCTCTTAACCTGTATTTCTTCTTTCCTAGTGGTAAGAACATTACAGTTGATCCTAACTCTTTGAGTTCCAACTTCTTTAGCTCCCTCCCTCTCCACCCCTTCCCTTTGGAAGACAAGCAATTCAATATAGGCCAAATCTGTGTAGTTTTGCAAATGATTTCCATACTAGTTGTGTTGTATAGGACTAACTATATTTCCCTCCATCCTATCCTGTCCCCCATTACTTCTATTCTCTTATGATCCTTTCCCTCCCCATGAGTGTCGACCTCGGATTGCATTCTCCTCCCCATGCCCTCCCCTCTATCCTCCCCCCCACCCTGCTTGTGCCCTTGTCCCCCACTCTCCTGTATTGTGAGATAGGTTTTCCTATCAAAATGAGTGTGCATTTTATTCTTTCCTTTAGTGGAATGTGATGAGAGTAGACCTCATGTTTTTCTCTCGCCTCCCCTCTTTATCCCTCCACTAATAAGTCTTTTGCTTGCCTCTTTTATGAGAGATAATTTGCCCCATATAACTTCTCCCTTTCTCCTCCCAATATTTCTCTCTCACTGCTTGATTTCATTTTTTTTTTAAGATATGATCCCATCCTCTTCAATTCACTCTGTGCACTCTGTCTCTATGTATGTGTGCGTGTGTGCATGTGTGTGTGTGTACTCCCACCCAGTATCCAGATACTGAAATGTTTCAAGAGTTACAAATATTGTCTTTCCATGTAGGAATGTAAACAGTTCAACTTTAGTAAGTCCCTTATGACTTCTCTTTGCTGTTCACCTTTTCATGGTTCTCTTCATTCTTGTGTTTGAAAGTCAAATTTTCTTTTCAGCTCTGGTCTTTTCATCAAGAATGCTTGAAAGTCCTCTATTTCATTGAAAGACCATCTTTTCCCCTGAAGTATTATACTCAGTTTTGCTGGGTAGGTGATTCTTGGTTTTAGTCCTAGTTCCTTTGACTTCTGGAATATCCTATTCCATTCCCTTCGATCCCTTAATGTAGAGGGTGCTAGATCTTGTGTTATCCTGATTGTATTTCCACAATACTTGAATTGTTTCTTTCTAGCTGCTTGCAATATTTTCTCTTTCACCTGGGAATTCTGGAATTTGGCCACAATGTTCCTAGGAGTTTCTCTTTTTGGATCTCTTTCATGCGGTGTTCTGTGGATTCCTTGAATATTTATTTTGCCCTCTGGTTCTAGAATCTCAGGGCAGTTTTCCTTGATAATTTCATGGAAGATGATGTCTAGGCTCTTCTTTTGATCATGGTTTTCAGGTAGTCCCAGAATTTTTACATTGTCTCTCCTGAATCTATTTTCCAGGTCAGTTGTTTTTCCAATAAGATATTTCACATTATCTTCCATTTTTCCAATCTTCTCGCTATGTTCTGTGATATCTGTCTTTCTCACAAAGTCCTTAGCGTCCATCTGCCCCAGAAGAGTTTTAAATTAGAAAATAAATAACTTTCAACAAATACAAAATATGGGCTTAAACTATATAATCTAAACTGGTAACATTCTGATTTTTTTTAAAAGAAAAAACAATATGAACTTTAATAAAGCAAGAATGGCAACTCATTTGCTCTGAAGTGTCTTGCCATCATGAGGCAGCCTAGAGTAGTAGTTGGAAGCTGAGTCTTGGATCCAGAAAGACCTAGCTTCAGGTTCCACTTCTGGGGCATCCTGACTGGAGAAGTCACTTATTTTTCCAGGACCCTCCTGCAACTCTCCATGACTATGAGTTGCAAGCAAGGTACTAACCTGCATTGACAGAAGCTCCTTACCTAGATGTACTCAATACCAGTAAAATCCCAGATTTTGTCCTTTTTCCCCCTGCCAAATATTTTTGTCAGTGTACTTATAAAGTTGTGCTGATGGTGTGCTTTTAAGGATGTGTGTACGTTGCTCCTTATCACACTTCTTACAGCACTCTGCACATCTACTTTGTCCATATGATATTTTGCCTTGTAGCCTATTTATCCATGTGCAGATCTGATTTCCCCCATAGACTATAAGTTCTAAGACAGAGACTAAGACAGAACACAAAGACTAGATCACTTCCTACCTTTATATGTCCTGTAACTAATAAAGTGGTTAGCATATTTTCAGTTGTTTCAGTCATATCCAACTCTTCATGACACCATTTTGGGGTTTTCTTTGAAAAGATACTGGAGGGGTGTGCCATTTCCTTCTCCAGGTTATTTTGCAGGTGAGACTGAGGCAAACAATGTTAAGGGACTTGCCCAGGGTCACATGACTAATAAGTGTCTGAAGCCTTATTTGAACTCAGGAAGACAAGTCTTCTTGATTTCAAGTCTAGTGTTCTATCTATCATGCCACCTCACTGCTCTGACTAGTATATAAAAGGTGCTTAATAAATTATTAAGGAATTAAATTCAATTGTCTAGTGGCACAGAATAAGGTCTAGAAGTCAAGACACTTCTAGAACCCATCTCATAATGGTACTTTTACCATTACAGTACTGTTTCTTCACCCTAAGTCTCCTATTGTTTGCCCACTTATTTCGAACTTGCATTGGCAGATAACTTTTGCTAGGCAGAGAAGAAATTTAAAAGATTTAAACCTAAAATCTCCCATTTAAAATTTCAGGCCAGAAAGCCTGAAAACCTCTGAAAAATCTCAATAATAATGACAATGTTTTTCAATGTTCACCTAGCTAATCCTACCTATAGTCATTGACAAAGCAATTTGCCTCGTTTTGGTTTGTCTCCAGTTTGGCAACCTGGAACCCATTGCCCTGAGACGGGCAAAATTGATCACTGATTGCCTTTCTCCTTAGGCCACAACCCCCTGTTCTCACTATCTTTTCATACTGTCTTAATGGATGACTTCAGGAAAAAGTCTTTACCTAGGTTTTTGTTTCTGACATTTTTACTGACTAAAGAACCATAGGATACACTATCAACCGGGAGTTCAGAATCCTCGAATCTGTCCCTCCCAATCCCTCTTATTCCACCTTTCTCTCTCTTTCTACTACCTCTTTCTACTCCTACTTTGAAAAGCCAGCCAGGGAGAGCCGTAAAAGCAGCCAGAACACCTGGCTTTGAATTCTGACTCTACCTCTTTTACGAGCTGTTTGTTTTTGGTCAAGTCACTCTTTCCTCAACTACAAAACGGAAGATGGGAGTAATAACACACTCTATACCTCACTAGACTCTTGTGAGGATCTAAGGAAATAGTGTAATCGAAGCATTTTGGGACTATGCATACATACAGACAGACAGACAAAGACATACAGACATACACGTTAGTTTCTATTTTTTTTTCCTCTCCTTTGTTTCCCCTCCTTCATTTCTCTCTTAGGAAAAGAGAGAAAAGGAGAAAGATGAAGCGTGTGGCATTGGCCATATCTCTCTGTTTGGGGGTATATAGTATTAAGTTCTTTTATTTCAAAAATTGCACCTTTGAACCAATTAGGTTAGGCCGCCCCCTAGTGGTTGGTTATTTATTTTTCAAGGTTAATAGCCTTCACTCTATCTTCCCTAAGTCTATGTTCCTGACCTTTTGCTCCCCTGACCACCATTCTGCCCCAGGGGAAACTAATCTGTCTTGAACTCTGTCCCATAGGTTATGTTTTCTGTGCTTTCCAAGCTGATGGCTAGCTAATCTGATGAACAAAAGAGGTCAAGGCCCTTTCAAAGTCTCCTTCAAAGTGAGTTTGGCTTTTATTATCTGACCTAGATGGGGTGCCTTTAGTTGTGTGCATGTGATAGGATTTGATGAGATGCAGGATATCTCTACAAACAGCTTTTTCCAGGATGTATAATCAGCCTTGGGGACCATGTTGTGCCCCTCAAGTAGCTCTATCTGCCTTGTTTATGTTTGGGACTGACTCTACTCAGCCATTGACTTTGGGGAAACAGCTCACCCTGGAAATGTTTTACAAAGCTCCATTTTGCAGTTCTTCCAATCATAAACCTCTTTATGATATCAGAGGGTTCAGAGGCTGTTGCAATTGGATGAGTGGGAGCTGGATTTCCCCTACCAGTTGGAGTTAGACATTATGAAGGCACTTGCCTTAAGAACAATAATAACCCTGTAATTTCATTGGTAAGGAATTCCTTCAGGGGGGGCAGTTAGAGGTCAAGTTGCAGTCTTAGAGAACCCAAGATCACAAGTTAACAGAAGTCAGAGACAGCACTTGCACACATGTCTTCCTGACTCCAAGGCCAACTCACTATCTACTAAGCCAGATTGCTTTCTCATGTATATTTGTTTTATCCAGGACTTACTAGGGATAACCAGGGATATGAAAAATGGCCAACGAACATGATTAATCAAATGATGACTGATTCTTTAATATTAACGTTCAAAACAGAACTTACCTTTCTCCACACACTTCCCTTCTGTACTTCCCTTTTATTGGTCAGGGTGCCATCTTGTTTCCAGTCAGGTTTTCCATTCAGTGTCAGAATCAACTCCTCACTTTCATTCATTTGACATATGCTATCAACGGACAAATCTTGTTTTTATGTTGACCTCATCTATCCTATAGTGGCCTTCTCTTTCTTCATGTAAGTTAAAGGCTTTATCACTTCTCCTCTAGATTCTAGCAGCAACCTTCCAGCTGCTTACTCTATGTCAAGTGTCTCTCCACTCCAAACCATCCTCAATTCAGCTTCCAAACCCCACCCCCAACTCAATGAACTTCAGTTACTCCTTATTACTTCCAAGATAAAATATAAGTTCTTCTTTTTGTCATTTAAAGCTCTTAATCACCCAACTGCTTTCTATCTTTTCTGATTTCTTACTCTTTTCTCTCCTGTATACACTCCATGGATGAGTTAGATGAACGTCTACCCCAAGAATGTGAAGACTTTCCTGGCAAGTGGGTGGATGAGAACAATTGATTCCAATGGCCATGAGGGCGTTCAGAGCTTGATCAGACATCAAAGATGGTGAGGTCACCCATTGCATCCCAGGCCATCTCCAGTCTTCTTGACTTTTGTCTTTGCACTGAATTTGAATAACTCTGGAAGAGTGAAGCTGACTTTACACAACTCTGCCTCACTTAAATCCAATTCATGAGGAAGTCAAGACTTTACCCCACGATGTCATTGGTCCTCTTAGAAAGGATGAAGAACAACCACACTCCATTATCCAGCTACACTGACTTACTTGCTGTTCTTAGGCCATGACACTCCCTCTTCCATCTCTGTGTCCCCCTCCCTGGGATGCTCTGCCCCTTTATCTCAGCTACTTTTTGCAGGAGGCTTTTCCCAATTCCCCCAGCTGCTAGTAGCTTCCCCTCTCCTATTACCTTCCATATTCTATAAATTGTATGTACCTACCTAGCTATGTACGTGTCACCTCCCCTATTAGAATGTAAACTCCTTAAGGGTAGGGAATGTATGTTTGCCTTTCTTTGTATATCCAGTGCCTGACACAGAGTAGTGCTTAAAAAATATTTGTTGACAAATAGATGCCAAAGGACAGAACTACTAACTGTAAACTCTCCTGGAACTTTGTTCTCACCCCCCTTTATTTAGTTTCCTATGCCTCTTTCTTCTCTCCCCAACTAGTGCATAGAGAGATAATCTCCCTGAGGCCATGGACTGTGGCCTGTTCATCTGTGTATCCTCCATAGTTCTAGCTCAGTGTTTTTTTTACATCCCAATAAATCCTAGCTGAAAGGGAAAGCCCGAATGAAAGAACCATATACAGCTATCCCCCAGAAGAGCCAAGCAAACTTTGCCTCATCTTTTTAATGGAAAGATAGCAGCAGAACTAACTGGTAGTTTCCACTTTGGCTCTTTGGGATTGTCTAACCACCCTTAAGTAAGTCATGGAGAAATCAGATCAAACTGACATTTGGGGCACTTTACTAAGGGAGACTAAATAGTATCAGCTTGGTCAGAAGACAGATGTCCACCAGGTGGCACCATTGGACAACACCCATATATTTGTTTGGCTCCACTCTCCTACATCGGACAGACCTCAAGGTAGTACTCGGTAGAGTAAGTTACTAACAAATGCCATTGTCATAGCCAACTTCAATATAATGAGGATATTTTATGTCCTGGCCAAGGGCCTGAACTAACACTGATTTTCCAACATGGATACAGCAAGTTCTGTTTGAATCAAAATCCTGTATATCACGCTTTTGTGACTGTGCTCTTGGCATTCTATACAATGAAGATATGCTTTTGATCTGGCATTTAGGTATAGTAACTGTTTCATTTTAAAAAAATGATTATTAAGTGCTTTCCTCCAAACAGTCCTGGGAGATTGAATCATAAGATCATAGGATTTAGAGCTGGAAGGAACCTGTTTATAGAATTGAATCATCTAGCCCAAATGTTCCTAAACTTTTATGTGATACACCCCTTTGACAGGCTGGTGAAGCCCAGAGATCACTTTTCAGAATAAAGTTTTTAACTGAAATTGTAAATTTCAGTTAGAGGTTAGGAAAAAGTATTATGTATTTTTTTTCAGTTAAGTTCCTAGGCCCCCCCCTCCCCCCGCCCCATGGTGAGAGGTCCATGGAACCCAGATCAACCTCCTCATTAATGGGAAAGGGGAGGCATATAGTGGTTAAGTTACTTGTCCAGTATTATACACAACTACAGGCATAATCCTCCCCATTTTTCAGATGAGGAAAATGGAAGACTTGTCAGGTGCCATGCTGAAGGTCATATGGGCTAGTAATTTTTGAGTTGAAATCAAACCCAAGATCTATTGATTTTAATACTCCTAATATGCCTCCAATATGTCATAATAATGACACTATGTATATAATGATAAACATTCTAAGTAACCTTTGTTGTGTTTCAAAATGTTCTGCTATAATTTTTCCTAATTTAAAATTCCAAATTTCTTAATTTCCAAACTTGAGAAATTTATAGGAGGGTATAAGGGGAAAATAAAGTTTTGTTGATGTTCATGGTCAAAGGCCTTATGGCAAGAGTCAGGGTTTTATAGAGGATCAGATATTGGACCTAGAGTCAGGAAGACCTACATTAAAATTGTCTGTCAGATACTAAATGGGTACAACCCTAGGCAAGTTACTGAACCTTTCCAAACCTCCATTTCCTTGTCTGGAAAAATGGGGATAATGTCTGTAGCACTTACCCCATAGCATTGTTGTGAAGAGATGATGTAAATTAAGTGCTTTCTTAAAATGAAAAGCTGTACATAAACAATAGTAGTTGTTATTTTTATTATTCTATAGGGTGATAGCATACCTTCCCTAATCTTTAAGTGAAATTTGGTTTCAGTGGGTGTTAAGCGTTTCCAGATTAGGGGAAGGAGAGGGAGGAGATGCAGGATTTGTTTGATTAAATAATATGGACTTATTTCAGCTTATAGAGGAAAAAGGTTTGGATCTGGATGAGGCGATGACATCTGAAATTTAGACAATCTATTCCTTGTTTCTTCTTGGTAGATGACTTGGGAGTTTAGCTAGGAACTTGGAATGTTTGAAGTGGGAATGAGTGAGTAATCCTTGTACAGAAGAGTTATGGATAAGAGAACCTCAGTTGACTTTCCTCTACCCTCTTTCCCCAATCTATACTTTTAATTTTGACTGTAAATAGACAAAACAGAATAGCTCTGTGAACAGCATGTCCACCAGCTAGGTAAGATTCTGCCCCTTGGGGCTGCTGAGACCCACCCCTCCTTCATACTCCCATTCCATCAAACCTTCTTTACAACCCTCTTAGAAAGGGACTAGAATTGGAGAAGGGATGATGAGAAAGGAGAAAGCCTGGTTTTGGAACAGGGAAATCCCATTACCCACTCTGAGTACTTTCCAGAGCTGGAAATCGTAGCTGGCACACTAAGGGCAACCCCAAAGAGCCTAGGAAGGCAGCAGAGCTCAAAAATATAATTTGATGGAGAAGGAAACAAACTCAAGAAAGGATTTTGTTTTGAATTCCAGTAGGAGTGAAGAGTTGGTGGGGGGTTTCTTGATTGGACTTTTTGGCCTTCTACCCATCTCACAGGATTACTTTGAGCAAAATGCTTTACAAACTTTAATGTGGGCAACCAGGTGGCACAGTGGATAGAGTGCTCAGGTTGGAGTCAGTAAGACCTGAGCTGAAATGCTGCCTTAAATACTTATTAGCTAGGTAATCCTGAACAAGTCCCTAAATCGCTTTCTGCCTCAGTTTCCTCCTCTGTAAAATGGAAATGATAATAACAGCTACCTGAGAGAAACCAATGAGACACTGTACAAGGTGTCCCAAAAATGTTAGAGCAATTTTAAACTGTAAAAGCTTTTGCGACACCCTGTATGTAAATTACTTTGCAAACCTTAATTTGCTATACAAATGTTGACTGTTATTATTAAGCAAATATATTTTTTAATTGGAGTAAAATGTAAATCATGGTGGTAAACTTTATTAATTTCTGTTTCAAAGAATGCTTCACACCTAAGCTAAATCTGCTTCCATGGACCTGTGATCTCATCAATTGGGGTATTCTCTTTCACAGTGCCAATCAAAACCTGACCACACCCTCTTACCCTGGGGCAACCCTGGTGCATGTCAACCTTTGAGTCTTTCTTTCATCTGATGTTTCTGATATACTCCTTTGTTTCAGTCATTGACACAAGGAATAACTCCTGTTAGCTTCAAATATTGTTTAGAGGCCAAAGCATCACTATTTACTGTCACGTATCACTGCTTTTGAATCTCCTCATATTCTCCTCCACCGAGTGTTTTATTGCTGGTAACTATCATATGGACTGAGTATTTGCTTTAGAGCAAAACACATAACAGTATCATGTAAATTAAAAAAAAATTCAATATATATTAAGTCTATATGCACAATAGCAACTATGCTTTTATTTGTTTATTGGAATCATGGATTTAATGAAGTTTGAATAGAACCCATTTTGATGGAGTTTGGCTATTTTCTCCACTAACATGCTACTCAAATATCTCATTGTGAGATAAAGTTGACCCTAGGTCCTCAAACATAAACATAAAAGGCAGGTCATTTTGAAATGAAAATACTTGAGTTGGGTCCAATGACAACTGTCTTTAAAGGACCAGTCTTGCTAAGTTCCAAGACACTCATTTCCACAATATTGATGATCAAATGGGGAGAATTGTTAGGTTTTTATTTGTTTGTTTAGCTTTATTTAGACCACTATCACTCAGGAACTCATTCTGCTAAAGTATAGACAGGTCTCACTCTAGTGGAAGTGTCCAACCCTAACACAACTGAAATGACTTGGTCCTTGAAACACTGAAGGTGAGACATAGGAGTCAAGAAGAAGGGAGTCTGATCCCTGCCTCAGACACTGGAGAGACCACTTAACTTCTCGTACTCTCAGTTTACTCATCTATACAATGAAGATGATAATGATACCACCTACCACACAGGGGTGAGACTCAAATGAGATAATGTCTATAAGGCGCTCTGCAAAACTCAAAGCTTTGATCAGTTAACAGATTATTATTGAACAACTGCACATTTTAGTGAACTTCATATTTTAACTGTATGAGGAGTATGTGCCAACTCATAAAGTAATATGGATTAATAGAGAGAACTAGACACCAGGGAAGAAGTTAAGAACTCTTTCAATGATAAATCCCTTTTCCCAGAACAATTTGGTACCTGGCATTTTAAAGTCATTATTTGAACAGAAATAAGATCAAAGACTAATGAGTTTGAAATTTTTATGGAAGTGAATATGGTATGAATTTGACTGAATATAGACTTGGATTTGCTAACACGAAACCAAGGGTGCTCCCATATGTAGTTTGGAATAAGACAAAGTATTTGGGACCTGCCTCGTTCATGAGTCATAGAAGGATCACAAGTCAGGGTTCAGGGACCAGGGAATCTTCATGGGTCAGGAGCTGGAAATCAGGCAAGACCAAACAGATGGCGGTGGTGACCTCTCTGGGCCCTTTGACTTCTTAATTATGCTCCTCCTGACCAATCATCAGATCTCAGGGGCATGGTCAAGGCAGGAAACCCCTGTGGGTTAGAACAAGTGCCACAGCTGGTCCAGGGGACAGGAGGTGGAGACCACTGCAGCAAATTAATGTGCACCTGGTCCCAGCAATTGCAGGGACAGAATATGGGTTAAGGGCCAGGCAGGGCCTGGACACATGGTTGGATTCATTCAAACAATGGGGGGCATTTGGAAAATAATTGCTTAGTAAATTGTGCTAACCATTTTTTTTTTTCAAATAACTGGCTAAATCCAACTCTTTCTCTTCTCCCACCGATTTTCATGTATGTATACAACCACACTTAGGGCTAGATTCTCATGTAACTCAAGGTAAAATTTTTTGTAGAATCCTCCAGAATTTATACCTGTAGGTACATTAGGTACATCAAACATATTGTTTTAGAATTCTATTATTTGGTAACACTTTTCTCCCCCTGCCTGCTTTACTTGTGCAATAGCAAAATCTCTCATTACTTTGAAATGCAAAGAATCAAAAGAGAAATCCCCCCCACCTCCCCACTGGACTTTGAATTCACCAAGTTTAGCTAATTCCGGTATTTTTATTAAAGAATAATAAGGCATCTAGCTGATTGGGGAATAGTGGCAGCTTGGAAACACACAGTTTTAAATTAACCAACATAGAATTAATTAGATTTTACTGTAATTCAGTATGATTTTAATTAACTTGAACTTTGCATTTCCACTCAAACTTGTTTGCCCTCCTCAAAAAAGGTGCCTGAATTGTAGAGAGGATGCAAGGGACTCCAGAGTAACTGAGCATGGCCACCATTAACTGCAGCCAGCAACTATGTTGTGGAGAAGTTTGGGACAGAAGAGTCCTGTCTGTTAAATAATGACCAGGTTACCCCACATGAAAGAGGACTGCTTCTAAAGTCAGATGATCCGGTTTCAAATCCTACCTTTGACAATTACTGCCCATGTGACCACAGCAAATCACTTAACCTCCCTTTGTCTCAATTTCCTTATCTCTATAAACAAGGGACTAGATTAGATGACTTCTAAGGTCCCTTTTAGCTCTAGATTTATAGTCCTATAAATGCCTTTCTTGGGCTCCTAGTAAGGCCTGATGGTCCCATTTCATCAGAAGGAATGGAGTTGTTGACTCCATGGACATCCCTCAGCTCCCTTCTCTTTCTGCCCCTTCTACTATTGATAAGTTCTCCTAGATCCACCATTTTGAGGAAGGGCTTAGATCAGTGCCTTGAGAGGAGGGACTGTGTGTGTGTGTGTGTGTGTGTGTGTGTGTGTGTGTGTGTGTGCTTATATTTGTATCCTACTGTTTAGCAAAATGCCTAGTAAGTGATTAAGAAATGCTTACTGACTTGATTTTCTTGACTTAAGCCAGAAGCCTCTCCTTATCCCACCTTAATACTAGCACCTTTCCTCTAACATTATCTCCAATTTCTCCTCTCCATATCTTGCTTGTAAATAGTTGCTTGAATGTTTTCTTCCCTATTGGATTCCTTTTTTTGGGGGGGCGGGGTATCTCAAGTATATAGTGCCTGACACATGGTAGTTGCTTCATGAATGTTTGCTGACTTGGCATTTAGAACTTGCGAGGCGCATCTCAGGCAGAAGGGAGGGGTAGGGTAAGGTGTTCCTGGTAAATTACAGTGATTAAACCACCCAAAATTACAGAATCTGAGTTGGAAGCAACCTCAAAGATTACCTAGTCTAAACCACACCTGAATACAAACTAATCCCTCAACAGTAGAAGGCCATTTTCCCCTGGAGGGAATCTACTCTGCTTCTAAGCAGCTCATCCCATTTTGAGATTACGTTAGTCAATAGGAAGGGATTTTTCTTCCTAAACCAAAATCAGAATGACTTTATGGCACATAGGATCAGAGATTTAGGTCTGGAAAACAACTTAGAGGCCAATGAGTCCAACCCCTTCCTTTCACAGAAAAAGAAACTGAGGTAGAGAGGTTACATGACTTGACCAGGGTCAATGGGTAGGATATGTACCCTAGTTTTCTTGTCTATAAGTCCAGTGCCTTAGCTACTATATCCACTGCCTCCATTGCTCCTAGTTGTATCTTCTTAGTGCAACTCAGTGCAATTCCTTTTCAGCATGGCAGTTTCAGATTCAAAAGAGCAGCAATTCTGTTCCTCCTGTCTCCTCTCCTTCAGGCTAAACATCTCCTGTTCCTTTAAATGATCCTTTTATGGAACAGTCTTTTATCTTCTCATCATCTTTGCTACCTTGCTTTGGTTGAGCTTGTTTTCAATGCCCTTCCTAAAATGTTGCTCCCAGAATGGAACATCATAATACAGATCTGGACTGATGAGGGCAGAACACAGTGGAGGTAATTTTTCATTCTTTCTCCTACTCATCCTTGTTAAGAAGTCTTGAGTACCTAGAGTTAGAAGGGACTTATTTAAACCATCTAACCTCTTCTACCCTCCTTACTTTAGCAAAAAGAAGAAAGACTCAAAGAGTCTGACTTGCCTAACATCAGATAGATGATAAAGATTACACAATTTGTGTGAGAATGCTACAAGCAAATTCTAGGAAGAAGCACTGTGCTATAGTGACTAGGAAACCAGGCTCAATCAGAAAAACCTGGCTTTAAGTTCTTCTGAATGGTCCTGTACAAGTCACTTCATCTCTCATTGGCCAGGCTAACTTTCTAAGAAAAGGTGCCATCTGCATTCCTCATCAGGCACTGCCTACATCAATGAAATCATAAGTCGGTCCCAAACAAGCCAACACAGAGAAAAAGCTTAATCCGGTTCAAGACAATTGATTTTTTTTTCTCTCTCTGTGGCAAATAAATACACCTAGTAGGTCTTTCATGAATTCTTCCACTCTGTTCAAATTTGACAAATTCCAAGCTTACAGGTTGTTACCATTATTGCTGGCTTACTTGTATCTCTCTCTTCAGTTTTTGTCAAATCCTCTGTGTCAAACTGCTTAAAGTCTTTTCTCCTTTTCAGTCATTCTGAATTAACCTTTCCTTTAGGTTAGGAAACCTCAGCCTTTACAATCAGGCCCCACAGACTTCCCTGAAAATAGCCTGAACCACCCAGTACTGCAAATACCAGACTTATTAGGTTTGTTCAAAGATAGCACTCTCCCTGCTTCCTCATTTCCAGAAGCATTGAAGCAAGGATTTCCACTCAGGAAAAAATTACTCTGTAGCACATTCCTGCTTCTGCTTTCCAAATGAGTTCTATCCAAGTCAACTCACTATACAGTCTCTTCTGAAAGAAAAAAATGAAAAGCAACCTTGATATGCCTTTAAAAGACGAAAAGTACCGAATTTGCATGAGCCCAGGGAGAGTGGGAAGCTTCATTCTACAGGAGCTTTCAAAATTAAATAAAAGAGGTGCTTGCTTTTCTTCTCTCCCAGAATAACTAAGCACTGGTTTCCAAGCCCCTCTTTCACCCATCTACCCACCCAAAATATCAAAAGAATTTTATTTTAATTTGGAAATTTGGTATGAATTAGCCTCTTCTTAAAATTTAGTTAAACTCGGCTATAAGAATCCATGGGCTAGCATGAGAGAGTGTTTAAGTTCTACATATGAGATTAGAAAGCAAAATTCAGACAGTTACTAAAGATTTATTAAGTGCTAGGGATACAAAGACAGGTAAACGACAGTTTTTTCTCTCAAGAAACTCACAGTGTAATGGGCAAAACATACAAACAACTATATGTAACCATATGTATTGGTTGATACCAATGAGGCTCTCTCTTTATTGGTGGAGATCAATGACCTACTCCTACAAGGAGTCTGTGAGTTGGTGAAAGTCGGAAAGAAGAAAGATCTGTTTCTTTCAGTCTTTGGGGGTTCTTCTAGATTCCAGTGTCAGGAGAGAAGACATACATGATCCCACCCTCTTTTCATGGTCATGAAGGGACGAAGACCTCTGGTGACAAGTAGAACTTCAATCAATCCTTATTCTCACCTTCCTACACCAGAAACTGTGGAAGGGAGTGAGATGTGGGAATGAGCTGAGATAACTTGCTGCAAATGAGAGAACTCTTTCAACCTGTATTGTCTGATATACATTCTCCTATGTATACTTTCTCCAATTTTTGTTTTGAACAACACACTTTTAAGTTTAATCTACATTTTGGACATTTTTTCCATCATTTTATTAAGTCTAGACCACCAACAAAACAAAAAACCAAGACCTGGTTTCAAGTGTTTGTCAATTTCTGAGGGAGTAAGTGCTGACCCTGAAAATTTAACAATTGGCTCTTGGGAACTGGTTTAAGCTCACCCTAGCCAGCACCTAACACAATGGTTGGGTTTCCCCATCTGGAATGCACATAGTTGGCACTTAATAAATGCTTATTTATTGATAGCTATAATTGTTAGGAAATTTTTCCTAACCCTAAATCCTAAATGAGATTCTTCATAACTTCTACTCAAGGTCAAAAAGAATCTGTCTTCTCTGGGATATCCACTCAAATAATTGAAGGTCATTAGTATACTCTCCCTAAATCTCCATAGGCTAACTATCCTATCTTCTTCAACTGGTTTTCATACAGCAACATTTCAAGGATCTTCATCATCTTCGTTGGCTTCCTTTGAATGCTCTCCGGTTTATCAATGTCCAGAGTTCCATAAACCTTATTCCTGAGGCCCATCGCAGAGCACAGATGGCTACAGTGATGAAAGAGAGAATAGGAAAAGGCGAATTTGCTGAGATAGTTGTCTTGACATAAAGTCATTACCAAAAAAAAAGAAAAGGCAGATGAACCTGAATCTACCATAGCAACACAGGGACCACAAGAGAATGTTATCTCTAATCAACACCCTCCTCAGCTTGGGAAATAAGTAATATCTTCCTTTTTTTTCCTTTGAGGGGAAATTTTGTTGTCATTAGGGTTTGGGGAGTGGGGAAGAAGCATAAGAGGAAAGTGGCAGAGATAAGATTTTTAACACCCCAATTGTTTTTGGAGCTGGGAATCAGGGAGAACTTGGCTCTGGTTCTTGCTTTTCTGCCAATTAATTCTGTGACCTTGGACAAGTGACAACCTCTCTGGCCCTCAGCTGTCTCATGGGTGAAATAAGAAAGTTAGGTTGGATGATTTCTAAAGGATCTTGAAGTTCTAACATTCTATGTCTATGAACTTATGACAGTAGGTTAGAGCCAGTTAAAGTGGCACAGTGGAGAGAGTGCTGGACTTTTTGTCAGGAAAACCTAAGACACTTACCAGCCTTGTGACCCTGGGTCAACAGAGCTAGTCCGTCTCTGCCTGCCTCAGTTTCCTCATATGTAAAATGAGGATAATAATAACACCTTCTTCCCAGGGTCATTGTAAGGATCAAATGAGATAATATTTGTAAAGTACTTTGTAAACCTTAAAGCACTGCATAAATGCTAGATATTCTTATATATGATAGGAGAGGTTGCATTGCTTTCTGTGGTAGAGCTAAAGGAACATACACAAGTCTTTATCCACTCTGAACTAAGCATTATTACTTATTTCCCACCTTCCCTCTTTGTACTCCCTTCCTCATACCCTAGTCTGACCATTTAAACTTTTTTTTCTTTTTTCTTTTTGCAATTTGCCTTGTAAACATCCTGAGAGGTGGAACCATGCATGCCTTGTTTAATTTTTGCATCCGCAGGATCTAGCACAGTACTTTGTGCACAAACAGCACTTAATAAATACTCGTTACATTAGGTTGAACCGTCAAGTTAAACATCAATCATGATTCCCCAGGGCTGGACCCATGTGAAGAATGGTTGACCGTAGGATACCCAAGAGCTTGTTATAAAGTAACACTGTGATTAGTTCAGCTTGTTCTCATTTTAGAAATGAGAAGGTAGGCTTATTATTGTCTTTTTATCTTTTTTTTTGGTAATAATATCCTCCATTTTCTCTCTATTCTCTTAGCTTCTTCCCTGGTTTGAGGGAGTCCTTGAAAGTCAATCCCTAAAAGTCTTCAGAATTATATCCCTTCTACAATAGATTCCTTCCATGGGTATTTGTTGCAGTTCAACCTCTCCCTTTCTGACTTCCTATTTTCCTCCTTTCTGACTTTCTATTTCCCTCATGGCCATTTTGACTTCCTCATCTGGTAGACTGGGTAATATAGGATCATAGCAGAAAGGATCACAGATTTAGCCCTGGGGGAAAAAAAACTTAGAAGCCATCAAGTCCAACCCCTCAATTATAGATGAGGAAACTAAAACATAGAGAGGCAAAATAAATAGCTAGTAAACATCTGTGAGAGGATTTGAACTCAGGTCTTCCTCACTTTTAATCTAGTGCACTAGACCATATTACTGAAGCATGAGAATTTCAATGTAGCAATTTTATTATCATTGGTGAGGATGAGAATGGATCACTATGGGAATGCTAACAAATCAAATCCATCTTGTCTATTTTTAAATATTAATTCATTAATTTTAATCAATTTAATTAATTTAATATTAATTAATCTGGCTCAGCAGTGTTGCTCTTTTTTTTTTGCAGTCTCGTTTTTCCCTCTGTTTTTAGAAGAAATTATTTTATGAGGGTGATAATATTTATAATCTTTCTTATTCTCCAAACATCCTCCTGAGATATTACTATAGAATGGATTTAAGTGAGTATGGGGAAGATAAAAGGAGGCTTTTAATTTAATTGAATTCAATAAATATTTATTGTTTCCTATGTACAATACTATACTAGATTCTGGAGATACAAAGCCTAAAAAAAAAAAAGATAATCTCTGTCCTTGAAGTGTTTACAGGGAATATAATATTAGCCAACATTTATACAGCACTTTAAGGTTTGCAGTGCTTTAACTGTATTATTTTACTTGATCCTCATAGCAATCAGATATGGCTGGTGCTATAATTACCTTATTTTACAGATGAGAAAACTGAGAGTTTAAGTGTCTTGCCCAGGGTCACACAACTAGTAAGTATCTGAGGCAGAATCTGAACCCAGATCTTGTCGAGTCAAAGTTCAGCACTCTATCCACTATACAACCTAGCTATCAAGGCATATGACACATGTACAGATTGAACCAAAACAAAGTCAAGTGCAAGTCATGTCATCATTTCTCTGATGTCATGTTCTTTGAAAATGAAGGAAGAACATACACACACAACACATACACAGATAAGTATAATAATGATGGCTAACATTTATATAGTTCTTACTATGCGTCAGGCACTATGCTAAAGGTTTTATAATCATTATTTCATTTTATCCTCACAACAATCTGGGAAGATGCTTTCATGACCGCCATTTTACAGACAAAACTGAGACAAACAGACATTCAATGACTTTTCCAGAGTCACACAAATAGTCAGTGTCTGAAGTAAGATTCAGGTTTTCCTGATTCCAGGTCCAGCATTCTAGCTGTCTAGATATACGACATATATGCAGGTAAGTATGATCCCCGTATTAGTACAATTCAATGACGTCATGATGTGTGCTCATTCAATAGAAAAAACACTGTGGCAAGAGAGTCAACCTGACCTGAAGTTTTATGACTTAAAAGTGATTTGGGAGGAAAGGCTTAGAATCAAAGAGTCACAATTACCAACCAAAGGGTAAACATCACTGTGTGCAGTGCAGTGGGCATAATGGTCCGACACTGACATTTTTAACTTCCAGTTGTAGCTACCGTCAGTAGTCATCTTTGAAAAAAAAAAGGTTCCAAGCATACTTATGTAGGAACCTCCTCAGATTCATGTGTGAATCAGACTGAAATTATGGGATGCACTTATAACCCAAGGAACTGGAAAATGAGAGAAGACAAAATTTACCCCAAGACCTTACGGAAATTAGACAGGGAATAGAGAGCAATGATTCACCACACGGCACCCCTAACCTAGATCTGTGAGGCAGCCCTAATCAGTCCCAGGCTCCATGAGCCCTTGTAGACTGCAAATGATCTTGTCCTGAACTGTTGGAGTCTGCACAAAAGAGAAGAATGAATGATTAAGTGCTTACTACATACAAGATCCTGTGCTGTGCACTGGGAACACACCTAGAAAAGCAGAGACAATCCCTACCAAAGAAATCACATTCTAATGGAAGAGAATCAAATATATATATATATATATATATATATATATATATATATATATATATATATATATATATATATCCTGATGGAAAGGTCCCATAGTCTTTAGGGTGCTGTGGCAAAGCAGATGACAATGACAATGCATTTTCTTTAATGTCATTTCTAATGTCATTTCATGTCACAAAATCACATCCATTTTATGTTGAACCATTTGATAGTGTCAAGGACCCCAGTAAGAAAGAGCTTTCTTTTCTAGGTCTTCGGTAGCTGTGGTTTTTGAGAAAGGAGGGACTGCAGCAGCCAAAGAAGCAAATGACATGATCTGTCTCTAAAGGGATTGCTTCAAGGGAGGTTGGCTTTCAGGGGAATCAGCTGGAAGCAGAACCAATGAACTGGGAGGGCACTGTCTTTCTCAGAGCTCTTGAGAGTGGCAGTAGGTCACTGGTTAGTATTAATGGTGAGAAAAGGAGGCCCCTTTTTTACAGGAATTGCTCCTGTCAATGAGGGCTGCAGGGTCTGGACTGGAAATAGGTAGGCATTCTGTGGGGCACCACTATTCCCAGACATCTTGGGTTCCAGGGATATTTTCAGCAGAATCTGTAGGGAGATGGTGGATTAAGATTGTTTTGTGATTCAACTCAAAAGTAACAATAATAGCGTGTGTGTGTGAGTGTGTGTGTGACTTACTATGTGCCAGGCTCTGTGCCAAATATTTCATAATTATTTCATTTGATTCTCAAGAGAGCCCTGGAAGGGAGATGTTACTGTCATCCCCATTTTACAGGTAAGGAAACTGAGAAAACAGAGGTTAAATGACTTGCCTGCAGTTACACAGCTAGTAAATGTAACGAGATTTGAACTCAAGGCTTCCTGACTCCAGATCTGTCTCACTATCCACCGTACTACCTGCCTCCCTCTTGGAATATACTTCATGTCTCTCCCTCAGGGTGCCTTGTTACTTCTTCTAGATCAGTTTGCCTATTCCAGAAGGCCCTTGAGCTTCCTGTTCTGGCTCTGAATCCTCATGGCTAAGTTTCAACCAAATAATCCTCCTGAAGGAGAGGACTATAAATTCCACAAGGACAGAGGTCAGTCCTCATCTAAAACCTGTATTCCCTTAGTCCCTAGCACTGCATTCTGCCCAAAGCAAGCACATAATGACTGTGGAATGAATACACCAGAAGTGACCAATAGTGAGTGTATTTTTCCATCTTGAATTTCCTGCAATTATCCTGATAGGTAACTATACAAATTTCCTTTCAGAAGTATTGTATTTCTTGTGGAAATAGAGTAAGAATAAATATATCTGTGATACTGCTTTTCAACCCACAAAGAAATGGGTTAGTAGGATGATTTAATGCAACTTGGAAAGGAAGGACAAAAGCTTATATAATGAATTGTTCTAATGATTGGGATGGTAAATTATTACAGTTATTATTTGCATATAGAGAAGTCCTTTGGGGATTCTAGGTTCTCACCATTTTAATTTATGTTTGGGGAGAAAGTGAGAGGCCCTTTAAATTTAATCTAAGAGGCTTGGGGAGGTTAACCTACAGAATATAAAACCTCAGTGTTATTTATGGCTAAGGGAAAATTTGAATGGACTATATATGCTGGTAATGTTATATAAATGTCAAACATCATTATTATTATTATAAAATATCTACAATAGGCAAGGCATCATGCTAGTCACGGGGGACAAAGAGACAAAAAAATGAAGTTTAAGGAGCGTCTTATTTAAACTGGATAAAATCTTCTATTCAGCTAACAAAAAAAAGTAGAAAAAGATAAAAACCCTGATATATAGAAAGAGTCTTATATTAGAGACAAAGAACTTAGGTTCAAATCCTGACTGAAATGAAAAAAAAAGATGCTGGTCTATTGAATAGAAAAATGCAGCATGGAAGTAAGAAATAAAGAACAGGAAGAGTTCCAAGAAACATGGGGAGATTTCCCATGAACTGATGCAGAAGATAGTAAGTGGAGCCATCAGAACACTACTATTAAAAGATCGCAAAAGGGAAGCTGAACTAAGTAACTGAAAACCAATTAGAGTTTTCAGAGAATAAAGAGCTGCTCTAAGCAAAGAGGTGAGAAATGCCCGAGGAGAAGCTGGAAGTAGCAGGTTTGAAGACTGGGTAATGTTCCATGCTTGGGTCTCCCCTGGTGTTTGTCCTTTGCATGCACACCTCCCCCATACCTCACATTCAGCTGCTGTAGCAGCTGGTCTGGTGCCACTTCCAGTCCCCACCGCCACCATCCCAACCCTCCAGGAGCAGTGAGCGTAATCGTTCTGTTCTTTTATGTCAGAGAGTCAGCCTCCCTCCTCACCCAACCCCTCAACTGCTGTGAAACATGGTCTGGTCAGAAAGGACTTGAACCCCTTCTCCCAGTGATCTCAATCACTTGCCTCAGCAACCAACAGATCAGGAAGAGTTGATCAAGAGGGTATTGATTCTGCTACTCAAAAACCAGACAATGGAAACAAAAACTGTATTTCAAACAACTTATCTGCAATTTACTGTCCATAACATTTTCCTATACAACCTAAAGATGATTTTAACACAGATTGCTTGAACACTGAAGAATCTCAGTATGTCCACGTTTCATCAATAAGAGATTTTTAAAAGAGTTTGCCAGGAAAGTGCAAATAAAATTAGAAGGCTCAAAAGGAACTTTTGAGGAAGTCCAACCAAAAAAGAAAAAAAATTGCTTTGGAGGTTTGTCAGAAGCCATTTCTTTCAACCACAGAAAATTGTAAGAGCAATATGCTTGATCAATTTTTAAATAATGTGTTTTTAAAGCCACAAATATTCTTTGAACCTAGGTTTATTCTCCTTCTATTTTAGCATTTTTCACAAGGTTCAGTGTGAACACTAACATAAATTTGAATGAATGTTATAGGTCACTGCCACTGAGAATCAAGTGTCCTTACCTTAGGAACAGCATCTCAAGCTCTAAAACAAGATGCTCAGTACATCTGCTTTGTCTGACTGTTGAATGTGTTGTGATATGTGTACTTTGATCTGCTGCAAACAGGCACACCTCAGAGATATTGTGGGTTTGGTTACAGACCACTTCAAAAAGGAAAATTTTACAATAAAACAAGTCACATGAATTTGTTACCCAGTGCACAGAAAAGTTATGCTTATATTATACTGTCGTCTATTAATAGCATTCTTTCTAAGAGAAAGAAAAAAGCTGCATGTATCTTAAATAAAAAAATACTTTATTGTTAAAAATGCTAACCATCATCTCAGCCTTTACAGAGTTGTAATCTTTTCACTGGTGGAGGGTTTTGCCTCAATGTTGATGGCTCCTGACTGATCGGTTGCTGAAGGTTGAGGTGACAACAATGAATATTGCACATCAATCGACCCATCCTTTCACTTGAACATTGTAGGGCTATTAATTGGTCTAATTTCAGTATTGTTGTGTCTCAGAAATAGAAACAAAGGATCAGGAAAAAAGAGCTGGGACCGATGGAGCAGTCAGAGCACACACAACATTTATTAAGTTTGCTGTCTTATGTGGATGTGGGTTCCTGGTGCCCCCAAAACAATCATAAAATATCGAAGATCACCGATCACAGATCACCATAATAGATAGTGTAATAATGAAAAAAAAAATGAAAGTGTGAGAATTACCAAAATGTGACACCAACATATGCTGTTGGAAAAATGCCATCGATAGATTTGCTTTACGCAGGGTTATCACAAACCATCAACTTGTAAAAGACAGAGTATCTTCAGAGATAAAGTCAAACACAATCAAATGAAGTGTGCCTGTACATTGATAAAGACCATGTTTATGGATAAAGAATTTGTTTCTTACCAAAGAGCAACATTTTAGACCGCACCTGAATTCTCTCTAATGAATTGAACTAGCTTGGTTTCTTTTAGAGATAATTAGTAAATGAATTTGAAAGGAAATGGTATTTTCAGGAAAAGCAATTGTAGGTTTGAGAATTGCCTAAAGAGACAGAATTTGACAAATTTGTCTGGCAGCCAGAAATTGTTCTCTCCCCTCCTTACCCACATCCCATGAAATCAATAGCATCTCTGCATTTGAGCTTTCTGTTTACTGAATAAATGTGTGCAACTGTAATTTCTCTTAAGTTGAGTTGCAACTGGCACTGAATTTTCACTTATTTATGGTTAAAATAGTTCTGAGATGGTGAAAACTTATTTTTGCATTTACAAGGTTATATGAATTTTTCAAAGCTGTATGAATCCATTACAATAAGGCTTGACTGTATGGATGGCATTTATTTCTTCAATGTTTAAGACCGCTTAAATTAATATTGCTTAATATTTAAATTAATTAAGGTAAATTAATAATGCTTAATATTTCTGAAGGTACATTGGTTAAGCAAGCTTTGCTACACTCGTTACTACATTAAATTAGAGTTATCTCTTATAAAAGAAGTAAAAAGAAAAGAGTTAGAAGACTGTAAAGGCTGAGTGTTGTCTGCACTGCTATATGCAATTCACTCTATTTCGTGTTTTATTTAACTGCTTTTTTTTGATACCAAAGAAGAGGTGAATTGTTGTGGGTCTTGAGAAACTTAAGACTTAAAAGTGACTGTGATGTGTGGTATAATGGACAAAGTACTGGATATGGGATCAGGGGACTTGTGCTCCAGTCCTGCCTGTAACTTTTTACTTGGGTGACTTTGGATAAATTGCTTAATTTCTCTGGTATCCTCAGTTTCCTCAATCTGATGGAAAACCTCTTACTTGGTTGCTAAGATGGAAAGAAGTATACATACAAAAGTCAGAGAGGAAAACTTACTTTCTCCCTGGTAGCTTTCAAGTGAGGAGGAAGGGAAATTGGTATAAGCATCTTTTATGGCGAGAGACATAACCCAAAGGTCGCCATAACTCCATACTCAGACTACCACATGGCCCTGAATGCACAGTCCTCTTGTTCCCTCTTTTCCTCTTCTGTTTCTTCTTTGCTAATCTCAGTTGAATAAGTATTGGAGATGGAATTGACCAGGTCACAGTCTTGGGAGGCACTTGTTGGGAAGAATCATGGGAAGCAGTGTAACTGGAGTCCACAGCAGAGTCAGATGAGGAGCTAGAGGTTTGCGATCCCATTGGCCAGTCCTCTATAATAGAGCTTCTTAAACTTTTTCCATGCTCGACCCCTTTTTGTGTTTCAGCAGTGTTAGCTGGCTTGGTGTTGCATGGCCTGAGGGCATGTGCAGTGCAAAGTGCGTAAGCTTTGTGTTCAGAACTAAGGCTGCAGTGAAGTGGCACGAATAACACAAGCAAGCTCTCCCAGAAACACCTCAGATTCATTACGAGCTTGATTTTTAATTAATTTTTGGTCACTGAGTGCTCAGAAACCTTTTACTATTGCCAAATGTTTTGCAACCCCATATGGAGTCTCGACCCACAGTTTAAGAAGCACTGCCTTATAAACATGTAAAATGAGGGGTAGAAGTAGAGGAACTTTAAAAGGACCCTTCTATCTCTAAATCGATTATTTATTTCTATGGTCTCCTCCCCTTTTTAAAGAATGAAGCATGGGCCAAATAAGGTAGTCTGAGAATTTTTCTCGGTCTGGAGAGAAAGAATCATATACGTGCTAAGTGACTATACAGATCTCCTTCAAAGACGACTGGTGCCACTGATTGGACTCTTTACACCATAAACACTAGGGATAATAATGCAATTTGATTATTATTTTACAGAGTCCACGACAAAAGTGTCAAGTGCCAGGAAAGAGATGAAAGAGACATTAAAATGAAGAGTTATCAGACCTTTGGTGAGGTGGTAGGATCAACCTGCTTCTCAAACTGGATGATATAATTAGATTCTTGTGGATTGTGGGAGACTGTGTTCTAGAACTAAAATTGATGCATAGCTTATGCCAAGAATTGATTCATTGTGAGATCAGGTGGGAATTACTATGATCATATCAACTACTGATTTATGTAAAGGCTTTTGGCAAATAGCCTTGAATGAAGAATTCACGCCAAAAAAGCATTTGGAACGCCATATGGAGAATATGAATTTAATATACTGTATTAGCCCAAATCTAGGCTGCACTTTTTTTCCTTAAATTTGGCTTATATAAACCTGAGTGGAGCCTGCCATTGGAGCTAATTTTCAGTGTTTACCTGTATACATATATATAGATATATTTTTTTTATTTTAAAAGAATCTTATTTGAAGGATAAATAAAAATAAAAAAATACCAGGGAACAAATTCCAGATCTATGGAAAGTGTTGAGTGTGCTGGACTGATTCCAGAACTGATTTTTTTTAAAATTAATGACCATCAATAGCTCTTCCAGGTTTTTAGAGCCAGAATATTCAAACCAATATAGTAGTATCAATCAATTAATAAATGTTTATTAAGTTTATGCTGAGAGGCAGCATATTGTAGTGGGTAGAGAGACAGCTCCCAAGCCAGCGAGGCCTGGGTTTGGGTCCTGCCTCTGTATTATTAATACTATCTGTGTTACCCTAGGCAAGTCATTTAACCCTTCAGTATTCTAGGCAACTCACTAGGATTATAAGTTACAGCAAAGGTGCTAACCTTCATGAGGAGAGTTTACTGTACCAATTAAATCATGGTTCTAGTTTGTATTCCTATTTTTTATTAGGCGCCTGGTGTGTGCCAGAGAGTGCTAGGCACTGCTGATATAGATACAAAGAATAAAACAATCTCTGTTTAAACTGCAAAGTCACCCTTTGGTTCATTCATTCCAGAAGCACTTATTAAGTGCCTACTGTACAATGTACCAGGCTCTATGTGAGACTCAGGGTACATAAGGACCAATTCAGTCCCTACCTTCAGAGACTTTTCATTCCACCATGGTAGGGTATGAAGTTGGGGATAACTATATATATATGTGTATATATATATATATATATATGTAAATATAAAATCTATACAACATGGTGGTGTGGTGGTGGTGGTAAGGACCTTAACAACCGAGGACAGCAGGAAAGGTTTCCTATAGATGGCAGTGCTTGAGCTGAACCTTGAAAGAAGCAATGGATTTTAACAGATGAATGTAAAGATGGAAAGTGTTCCAAACACAGGGGAACTGTGCAAAGGAATGGACAATTAGAGACAGACTGTCCTCCGTAGGAACCCAAGTCATCCAGTTTGACTGGAACATAGAATACGTACATGGGAGTAATGTGCAATAAACCTGTAAAAGTAGGTTGGAACCAGATGGTGGAGGGCTTTTTCCAAAGGTTGGTTAATAAGTTATTAAGCAGGCTAGTAGCGTTTGCTATAACCTACAAAAATTACAGCATATTTAGTCAGAGTCTACCGGCACATAGGGAACAGCTGACATTGGTGCTCAGTGTAATTCATAAAACAGGACTTGTAGTGAAACTTAGCAAATGCTAACTTGGACGTCGAGAGGATAAGTGTTTGGGATATGAGACAGGAAATGGGCATATAATATCCTTGTAAGGATGATAAAATAGACCTTATTTTATTTAGGGTAATGTGTTTATTTAAGGTTTTTTACTTTGTTTTAAAGTATTTACCTTTTCGTAAGTTGACTGTAGCCAAGAAACACGGTGGCTATTTGGGGAATTAGTGGTCTCAAGTTCCTCATTTGAAGATCATACCTGATCTATTGTCTGTCTCAACACGGAAAGCAAAAACCAATAAAGCTATCTGAACTCTGGAGTCAACATGCTTTTGAAATAACCCTTTGCCTTTTGTTCCCACCATTTTTGAAAGCCCCTGACTTTTCAGACCCTCCAGCACAGCAATTGAATGTGTTTGATACGGCAGAGAGGGAAATTTTGTTACAAGACTGTGAGAATATAAAACACCCTGTAAATACCCCAGTATAGAATTATTGTCAAGGAAAAGAAATGTGTCTTCTATCCCAAAGAAATGTCTGGCAATTGTTGTGACTTTGGATAAGGTCATGGTGGCTAGGAGTTTACCTTATGGACTGATTAAGTCTCAGCTGGAATAAATGTTGTTCAGTCACCAACAGCAAGTTGCAGACATGCTTCTGGAAGCTGTAAAACTTTCAAATGAAATGTTCGGTTTGATCTTGAATGAGAGGTTCTCCTGGAGTAACACTTTCTGAAGGAGAAAATAGAATCTTTGAGCATTCTTTTTAGCTAAGTGAAAGCTGTGCTTTGAAACTTCCATACAGAGAAGAGTTAGGTAAAGGCAGAGAATGGGAGATCACTATGACTGTGTACCTGTTCAAATTTTCATAACAGGTGTGAGGGAAGCACTGGAATTAAAGCCAGAAGACTTTGTTTTTGCAAACTGAGTGCTCATCAACTGTGGAATAGCTGAACTGTAGTACGTGAAGGTAATGCAATATTATAGTGTCATAAGAAATAATGATTATAGGGAATTTAGAAAAACACAAAGATTTGTATGGAATGATGCAAAGTGACTTAAGAAGAACTAAGAAATCTTTATATGTGTGTATGTGTATATACACATATATGGAGAGGATTCCCTGTGTGTGTGTGTGTGTGTATGTGTGTTTGTCCTTCATTGCTGAAGAAGACCATGCCATCAGAGAAAAGATGACATGACTGGCCCTTGACTTTGTTTTGAGTGAGGGAGGGCTGTGCAGGTCATCAGCCTCACTTCTCCTCCAGAGCCACCTGAATCCAGTGAGCAGATTTTCATCAGAATGACTGGAGATGACCCAGGATGAGGCAACTAAGGTTAAATGACTTGCTCAAGGTCACACAGCTAGTGAGTGTCATGTGTCTGAGGTGAGATTTGAACTCAGGTCCTCCTGACTCCTGCGTTGGTGCTCTATCCACTGCATCACCACCATAAACAAAAAGAACAATAAAATGAAACTCAGTACAATATAATTAGAATTCCCAATCAACCTCAGAAGAGATAAATGTGTCTTCTTCTTTGTGTTTTAGAGATATTTATATGTGTATATGTTGTCTCCTCTTACACAATGGAAGCTTCTTGAGAATAAGGTCTTTTTCTTTTTTGTCATTGTATCTCCAACGTTCTCGTACAGGTCCTGGCACGTAGTAGATGCTTAATAAATGCTTGTTGGTTAGTTGGTGGAGAAGTGGCTGACTAGGAGTGTGGAATGTTTTAGATACATGGTCTGGTGACTTGACAGTGACTTTTGTGTATGTGGGGAGGGAGTGTTGCAAGAGAAGGGTTAAGGTTTGTAAAACTTACAGTGAAATATAAATATAAGCTGTTATCATTATTATTAATGCCTTATCCAAAGTTTTCATATCCCTCAAACCTCTCATAGTGCTTAAAAATGTTTGTTGAATTAAATTGAATTATTTAATAGAGAAGAAAAAAGAAAGTAATGCCTTAGTTTGACTTCAATGGAAAATATTGTTAATGTTAAGCATTCCTGCTTCAGTAAGCAAGATACACACATAACAGGAATTATTTCAGCAAATATTTACTGAGATCTTATTATGTACTAATTCATTCCAAAACAACGATCATTTATTAGGTCACTGTGATGGACACTGTGGGTATAAAGAAAAAATGGAAAAAAAATCTGTCTTCAAGGAGTTTACGTTTTAGTGGGACCAGGATCAAATGAGTATTAACAAAGAGAAGGAAACAGAAAAAAGGCTCCCCTTAGGAGATTTCAATCAGCTGAGCCTTGAAGGAAACTAGGGATTCCACAAGGCGATTGTGAGGAGGGAGTGTGCTCCAGAAATAGGGGACCCACTATGTCAGGTCACAGAGGCAAGGAGATGGAGTTTCATATCAGGGAACAATGTGTAGGTCAGTTTGAATGGAATAAACAATGGGAGGGGGAATGACTAACTAGGTATTTTAGGAAATGCAAAGCTATATATTCAGCTGTTTTCTAGGACCTTACACTGAATGAAAAGGAACACTATGAATGCAGAAATGGGAAAATTAGGACACTACTAATGGCACTGGGCCAGTAATTTAGGCACACAGGTAACAATGTCCAGTTTGAAACACAAGAGAAAGTTAAAGAAAGGTCTGTTTCCACTCCATGCTTTGTAGGACCTCCCTATTCTGACCACAAGAAAAGAATAAATAGAAAAACAAGCCATACATTTATGTAATTTACAATATATAAACATCTTTGAGATTATCTAGTCTAAATTTCTTATTTTACAGGTAAGGAAACTGAGGCTCAGAGGATGAAATCATTTACGAAGCATGACACCTGAACCCTTCGAACCTTTGAAACACTTTCTACTACACCACTATTGACTTCGCTGAGGGTACTAGAAGATAAAAAGGGAAATGCCCTAAAATCTTTTAGGGTTCCATCAACATCGTCTCTTAGATTGTTATCAGAGGAGTGAGTTTTCTAATACCTAGTTTTGATGAAATAGAGCAGCTAAGGTGATTTGAAGTTTTCCCATACTTAAACAGAAGTTGCTTACAGGACATGGCCTGGGGCTAGGCTACAAATGTTTTTCTATCTTTGGGAACTCCATAGATGAATGTAAAGTTAAAAATAGTGTTAGATTAAGCCAAACAGCAATAAAAGATTGTAGAAGAAGCTAGTGAGAAAATATACTTATTTTCTACCCCATTAATATATCTTTTTTTGTAGTTAGTATTTTGTCCTGACTCCATTGTAAATGGAGGAAATTATATATCATAGAATCATAGCAAGGTCTTAATAAAGAGATTATCTAGTTGAAAGGTGTCAAACACAAAGCTCCCATGTTAGGAGAACTTGATTAAAATATAACTGAGGGTGAGCTAGGTGGCTCAGTGGATAGAGCACAGGTCTTAGAATCAGAGGGACCTCAGTTCAAATCCATCCTCAGACACTTAGGAGTTGTGGGACCCTAGGTAAATCATTTAATCCTGATTGCCTACAAATATATATATATATATATGTATAATATATATATTATATATACATAATCCATAAGAAATATTTAACAAAATAAAAAAACCACAGTAGAACACAGATGATATCTGGCTTTATAAGTCAATATGCAGCCCACAAGCATCCTTATGTATGGTTTATTGGCCCTGTATCTGAGTTTGAAATGACTGATCTAGTCAATATCCTTCATATTGCACTCTGTAGAAACAAGGAATTAAAGAGGCTGAGACTAATTTGAGAGCACATGGGTAATAACTGATATAATTGGGACTTGAACTCAGCCTAACATAAGGAAATTTGAAGAGAATAATTGTGATGTCTTACCCTTGAGTGCAAAAAGTCAAGTACAAGATGGGGGAGGCATGATTAGATAGCAGTGTATTTGAAAAATGTCTGGGAGTTTTAATGGATTTTTAGCTTCATATGAGTCAATAATGTGATAAGGGAGACTAGAAAGTGAAAATTTAGGTTTCAGTAAGAGAGACTGAACATCCAGGGCTAGAGAAGTGATAGTCTCATATACTATATGCTCTAGTAGTGGGAAGTGAACTGGAGTATTGGATCCACTCTTGTTACCACATTTTAAGAAAAGCATTGATTAGCTGGAGAACATTCACAGGAGGGTCACCAGAGTAGTGAAAGCACCTTTAACTTATGCCATATGAAAATTACCAAAAGGAACTAGGAATATTTAACCTGAAGGAAAAAAAAGACTTATTGGAGACAATTTAGCTTCATGAGGAAGCACTAGAATTGTTCTGAGTGGCCCCAGAGAGCAGAGCTAGCAAAGGCTAGAAATTTCAGAGAATCAGTTTGTGACTTGATGTGATAAAAAAAACAGGAATAATTAAGCTATTCAAAAGGAGAACAAGTTGTTTCTGGGAGGTAGTGAGTTCTCCTTCATCTGCAGTTTTCAGGGAAAGGCTGAATGGCTACTTGTCAGATATGTCGTAGAGAGGATTATTGTAGAGGTAAGAATGAAACCCCATGACTTCTGAGGAACCTTCCAAATCTAAGGATCTGTGATAGTTTCAGCTTCTAGCATAACACTTCTTCCACTCTATCACAACACACTCTACCTCACTCATATTTAGTGCTTAGCTAAGTATTTATGTTATTTTAATAAAACAATTGCATTCTCACAGAAAAAAAAACAGTTTTCTATATTATATGGGAACCTTGGAGATAAAAGGCAAGCCCTACGTTTAATGATTAACCAATAGAGGCTATGATAACCAAGATACTACTGCCACCTGGTGGAAGCTATTGGCATTCCAGTCATCAAGTGTCAAAACGTCATGATTCCTAATGGCACGCCTTCCAAATTCAACATTCTTCATTTACAGTAAACATTATACCTGATCGTATATTTTATCCAATAATTATGCATTCTTACCCTTGAGTTCTTTCATAAATGTTGGATTCCAATATTTTACCTATGTCTACTTATTACTTGTTACTGGTGAAATGTTGACTTGAGGCTCATCTTTTGTTTGGGAACTTGAATTTATTTAAGATTCTTCATTTTACAACCAGTCTATCAATTTGCCCTATTTGGAGATAGGGAAGGCTATTTTTAAACTTAAAACACTGATATTTCTTTACATAAAACATTTGATATTTCTTCATGTGGTTTCCTTCTTAGAAAAAATATTATGTGGCTTACTGCCAAATGAAAGGAAGGGGCAAATAATGAAATGGTATGACTTTGACAAGGTGAAACCTAGCCACAGGGATTATGGTCTATCTCCTGGAAGGCTACCACTTAATTTCTTTGGGCCTTAGTTTTCTGTGAAATAGGGGAGCTGGACTAGACTCCTTTCAGTTCTAAGACCACATGTCTCCATCATCCCCTCTGAGGAGGAGATT